>NW_026062322.1:7500-15000 GCF_023897955.1 Schistocerca gregaria
TCATATTTAGTCTCAGATGGAGTTTACCACCCACTTGGAGCTGCACTCTCAAGCAACCCGACTCGAAGGAGAGGTCCCGCCGACGCTCGCACCGGCCGCTACGGGCCTGGCACCCTCTACGGGCCGTGGCCTCATTCAAGTTGGACTTGGGCTCGGCGCGAGGCGTCGGGGTAGTGGACCCTCCCAAACACCACATGCCACGACAGGCGGCAGCCTGCGGGGTTCGGTGCTGGACTCTTCCCTGTTCGCTCGCCGCTACTGGGGGAATCCTTGTTAGTTTCTTTTCCTCCGCTTAGTAATATGCTTAAATTCAGCGGGTAGTCTCGCCTGCTCTGAGGTCGTTGTACGAGGTGTCGCACGCCACACCGCCAGCCGGCTGTGCACGCTACCGAGAAAGTACCGGTATGCGAACCGCCAGGCGACGGGCGCGCATCGCACGTTTAAGGAGACGCGGCCGGCCACACAGGCGACCACGACACTCCCACGTCTCCGAAGCGGGACAAACGCCGCGCGCTTCAGTATACGTAGCCGACCCTCAGCCAGACGTGGCCCGGGAACGGAATCCATGGACCGCAATGTGCGTTCGAAACGTCGATGTTCATGTGTCCTGCAGTTCACATGTCGACGCGCAATTTGCTGCGTTCTTCATCGACCCACGAGCCGAGTGATCCACCGTCCTGGGTGATCTTTTCCTTTTCAGTCTCCCACTGTCTCTTTCAAGACAGCAGCATTTGCGGGACTGAGGCGTCTGACGGCCCCTGTTCCACTATTTTTTTGTGTCCAACGGCCTCACAGCCGATGGGCGTCGTACGGCTCCACACCGGGGCGGACAGGCACTCGGGCGAACGTCATTCAAAACCGGCGCCAGGCGCCAGGTACCGCAGGCCAGCCGCTCCAGAGCTTCAGCGCTCGTACCACACAACAACAACAACACTTCCGCTAGTTTTGAGAGGCACGCGTGGTTCCGCACGCGGCGCACGGCCACTGCCGTACAGGTAGCGTGTTGCGCGACACGACACGACACGCACATCGAAAGACATGCAGTCTAGTCGGTAATGATCCTTCCGCAGGTTCACCTACGGAAACCTTGTTACGACTTTTACTTCCTCTAAATGATCAAGTTTGGTCATCTTTCCGGTAGCATCGGCAACGACAGAGTCGATGCCGCGTACCAGTCCGAAGACCTCACTAAATCATTCAATCGGTAGTAGCGACGGGCGGTGTGTACAAAGGGCAGGGACGTAATCAACGCGAGCTTATGACTCGCGCTTACTGGGAATTCCTCGTTCATGGGGAACAATTGCAAGCCCCAATCCCTAGCACGAAGGAGGTTCAGCGGGTTACCCCGACCTTTCGGCCTAGGAAGACACGCTGATTCCTTCAGTGTAGCGCGCGTGCGGCCCAGAACATCTAAGGGCATCACAGACCTGTTATTGCTCAATCTCGTGCGGCTAGAAGCCGCCTGTCCCTCTAAGAAGAAAAGTAATCGCTGACAGCACGAAGGATGTCACGCGACTAGTTAGCAGGCTAGAGTCTCGTTCGTTATCGGAATTAACCAGACAAATCGCTCCACCAACTAAGAACGGCCATGCACCACCACCCACCGAATCAAGAAAGAGCTATCAATCTGTCAATCCTTCCGGTGTCCGGGCCTGGTGAGGTTTCCCGTGTTGAGTCAAATTAAGCCGCAGGCTCCACTCCTGGTGGTGCCCTTCCGTCAATTCCTTTAAGTTTCAGCTTTGCAACCATACTTCCCCCGGAACCCAAAAGCTTTGGTTTCCCGGAGGCTGCCCGCCGAGTCATCGGAGGAACTGCGGCGGATCGCTGGCTGGCATCGTTTATGGTTAGAACTAGGGCGGTATCTGATCGCCTTCGAACCTCTAACTTTCGTTCTTGATTAATGAAAACATACTTGGCAAATGCTTTCGCTTCTGTTCGTCTTGCGACGATCCAAGAATTTCACCTCTAACGTCGCAATACGAATGCCCCCGCCTGTCCCTATTAATCATTACCTCGGGTTCCGAAAACCAACAAAATAGAACCGAGGTCCTATTCCATTATTCCATGCACACAGTATTCAGGCGGGCTTGCCTGCTTTAAGCACTCTAATTTGTTCAAAGTAAACGTGCCGGCCCACCGAGACACTCAACAAAGAGCACCCTGGTAGGATTTAAACGGGGTCCGCCTCGGGACGCGAAAGCACCCCTTCGGCTCGCCCCACCGGCAGGACGTCCCACGATACATGCCAGTTAAACACCGACGGGCGGTGAACCAACAGCGTGGGACACAAATCCAACTACGAGCTTTTTAACCGCAACAACTTTAATATACGCTATTGGAGCTGGAATTACCGCGGCTGCTGGCACCAGACTTGCCCTCCAATAGATACTCGTTAAAGGATTTAAAGTGTACTCATTCCGATTACGGGGCCTCGGATGAGTCCCGTATCGTTATTTTTCGTCACTACCTCCCCGTGCCGGGAGTGGGTAATTTGCGCGCCTGCTGCCTTCCTTGGATGTGGTAGCCGTTTCTCAGGCTCCCTCTCCGGAATCGAACCCTGATTCCCCGTTACCCGTTACAACCATGGTAGGCGCAGAACCTACCATCGACAGTTGATAAGGCAGACATTTGAAAGATGCGTCGCCGGTACGAGGACCGTGCGATCAGCCCAAAGTTATTCAGAGTCACCAAGGCAAACGGACCAGACAAGCCAATCCGATTGGTTTTGATCTAATAAAAGCGTCCCTTCCATCTCTGGTCGGGACTCTGTTTGCATGTATTAGCTCTAGAATTACCACAGTTATCCAAGTAACGTGGGTACGATCTAAGGAACCATAACTGATTTAATGAGCCATTCGCGGTTTCACCTTAATGCGGCTTGTACTGAGACATGCATGGCTTAATCTTTGAGACAAGCATATGACTACTGGCAGGATCAACCAGGGAGCTGCGTCAACTAGAGCTGAGCAGCCGGCCGCCCGGGAGTGTGTCCCGGGGGCCCGCGCGAACACGCAAGCGTCCGCTCAATTATTCTGCAAACAGGAGGAGGCCGAGCTCCCCTGCACGATACACCTCGAAACCCTCTCAGGTCCCGGCGGCGCGCAGCGCCGTCCTAGGTACTTGGTCGGTTTCGAGAGAGGCGCAATCGCCCGGAGTTAGGCGAGTAGACGGTTTTAGTGCGAACACCCTTGCTCCCAACTGAGCTTGCCGCTGCCGACAGAGGCCCGGGAGCGTGCTGTCGTGGCATTGCCGGCGGGAGACAACACGCGCCACCTATGGTGACCGGCAGCTCCAACGCCAGCGCCACACAAGGGCAAAGCCCCACTTGGGTGCAGAAGCGAACTCTCCCAGCACAGCGCACGCGCCAACACGTCCGCACAACTGCGATACAAACCACCTGCGAGAACCGCTGGGGCGACCGAGCAGCAGACGGCGTCGCGGCGCCGAGTGCCAGGCGGCGGCGCATCCTCAACGCACACAGTCCTCAATCAGACCAGCACACTGCAGATGTCCACCGCGCTTCGCACCGGGCTCGGCTGAACCAACTTTGGCCGCCAGGCGCCGCGTGCAGGGTGCGCCGCAGCGTAGCTGCGCCGCCTGCCGAGCCCGTCGGCTGGCGCTCCTGCCACTCGGCGCCCCCCACCAGCCGCCTGTTGCGCGTGCGCCCACGCAGCGCGCGGCCAACACGCCGGGCGGCCCCCCTTCACCGGCCGGGAACAGTCCCACCAAGCCACCGCCGCGTATCGCTTCATACCCACATGGGCCTAGTCACGTGTGTGGATGTGGCGGGTACCGCTGAAACAACCGGTTAATAGCTGTACCGATCGTCGCCATCACAGATTCACCTCCAGCGTGAACAACCGCTCAACAACGGATTTCCAGTTCATTTGCGTATCTTGGGCAGTAAACGTAGATGTCCACCTACATTTGCGAATTCAACAATTCTTGCATGCCAGGATGTCATGTGTCACGACACGCTACATCAGACCACATACACACTGCGACATGTGCAGAAGAGAACACGTGGAAGGTGGCCCGCGCACGTATGCGATGTCCCTTCCGCGATCCACTGTCAACCGGCATCTGCGGCATGTCCCAGATATGGAACGCGGTCCACCAGGGTAGCACTTTGTGTGAGGCAATACGACAAAGTCGGAATACACGCGTCACTACATCACACGGCTCACGCTGACCTGACCTGACTCACCGCACCACCACCCCCAGCGACCCAGGGTGACATACAATGCGTTCGTACGTTCCTCCCACACGCCTCTACGGCGTACCACAGTGCAACCTAGCTGTTATTGGGAGACGAGACAAGTAGCATCGAGCACAACATATGGAAATTGAGATTCGACACCGTTGGGCACAGCCAGCGTACGGTCACACGTATCACACTACTTCACTCTGTACGTAACTACCGATGATCGGTACAGCGTGTGGGTTACGCGTACGACATCAGCGGACAATGGACACAGACCATACCACGACGTACACTGAGGGCGTCGACATCTGAACGCAACTGAACAGCTGCGAGGCTCATTTAACACTCAAACGCCAGACCGACCAGCTTGAGAGGACGGAGACACAAAGAGAGGGGCAGAGGGGGGGGGGGGGGGGGGGCGATATAGTCCTATTGCAGTACAATTGACAGTGGATAGCGGGAATATGTGGAAAGTAAGCAACACTCGCAAGACATCTACATGAGGATAACAACGACACCAGAGATTCCGAGCAGTGAACTATGTTAGGCAAAGGGACAACGTGGGTTAGGTTAAGGGACAACGTGGGTTAGGTTAAGGGACAACGTGGGTTAGGTTAAGGGACAACGTGGGTTAGGTTAAGGGACAACGTGGGTTAGGTTAAGGGACAACGTGGGTTAGGTTAAGGGACAACGTGGGTTAGGTTAAGGGACAACGTGGGTTAGGTTAAGGGACAACGTGGGTTAGGTTAAGGGACAACGTGGGTTAGGTTAAGGGACAACGTGGGTTAGGTTAAGGGACAACGTGGGTTAGGTTAAGGGACAACGTGGGTTAGGTTAAGGGACAACGTGGGTTAGGTTAAGGGACAACGTGGGTTAGGTTAAGGGACAACGTGGGTTAGGTTAAGGGACAACGTGGGTTAGGTTAAGGGACAACGTGGGTTAGGTTAAGGGACAACGTGGGTTAGGTTAAGGGACAACGTGGGTTAGGTTAAGGGACAACGTGGGTTACGTTAAGGGACAACGTGGGTTACGTTAAGGGACAACGTGGGTTACGTTAAGGGACAACGTGGGTTACGTTAAGGGACAACGTGGGTTACGTTAAGGGACAACGTGGGTTAGGTTAAGGGACAACGTGGGTTAGGTTAAGGGACAACGTGGGTTAGGTTAAGGGACAACGTGGGTTAGGTTAAGGGACAACGTGGGTTAGGTTAAGGGACAACGTGGGTTAGGTTAAGGGACAACGTGGGTTAGGTTAAGGGACAACGTGGGTTAGGTTAAGGGACAACGTGGGTTAGGTTAAGGGACAACGTGGGTTAGGTTAAGGGACAACGTGGGTTAGGTTAAGGGACAACGTGGGTTAGGTTAAGGGACAACCGTGGGTTAGGTTAAGGGACAACGTGGGTTAGGTTAAGGGACAACGTGGGTTAGGTTAAGGGACAACGTGGGTTAGGTTAAGGGACAACGTGGGTTAGGTTAAGGGACAACGTGGGTTAGGTTAAGGGACAACGTGGGTTAGGTTAAGGGACAACGTGGGTTAGGTTAAGGGACAACGTGGGTTACGTTAAGGGACAACGTGGGTTAGGTTAAGGGACAACGTGGGTTAGGTTAAGGGACAACGTGGGTTACGTTAAGGGACAACGTGGGTTACGTTAAGGGACAACGTGGGTTACGTTAAGGGACAACGTGGGTTACGTTAAGGGACAACGTGGGTTACGTTAAGGGACAACGTGGGTTAGGTTAAGGGACAACGTGGGTTAGGTTAAGGGACAACGTGGGTTAGGTTAAGGGACAACGTGGGTTAGGTTAAGGGACAACGTGGGTTAGGTTAAGGGACAAATTGAGTTAGGTTAAGGGACAAATTGAGTTAGGTTAAGGGACAAATTGAGTTAGGTTAAGGGACAAATTGAGTTAGGTTAAGGGACAAATTGAGTTAGGTTAAGGGACAAATTGAGTTAGGTTAAGGGACAAATTGAGTTAGGTTAAGGGACAAATTGAGTTAGGTTAAGGGACAAATTGAGTTAGGTTAAGGGACAAATTGAGTTAGGTTAAGGGACAAATTGAGTTAGGTTAAGGGACAAATTGAGTTAGGTTAAGGGACAAATTGAGTTAGGTTAAGGGACAAATTGAGTTAGGTTAAGGGATAATCTGGTACAACCACAGTTAGGTTAAGCGATAATCTGGTACAGCCACAGTTAGGTTAAGCGATAATCTGGTACAGCCACAGTTAGGTTAAGCGATAATCTGGTACAGCCACAGTTAGGTTAAGCGATAATCTGGTACAGCCACAGTTAGGTTAAGCGATAATCTGGTACAGCCACAGTTAGGTTAAGCGATAATCTGGTACAGCCACAGTTAGGTTAAGCGATAATCTGGTACAGCCACAGTTAGGTTAAGCGATAATCTGGTACAGCCACAGTTAGGTTAAGCGATAATCTGGTACAGCCACAGTTAGGTTAAGCGATAATCTGGTACAGCCACAGTTAGGTTAAGCGATAATCTGGTACAGCCACAGTTAGGTTAAGCGATAATCTGGTACAGCCACAGTTAGGTTAAGCGATAATCTGGTACAGCCACAGTTAGGTTAAGCGATAATCTGGTACAGCCACAGTTAGGTTAAGCGATAATCTGGTACAGCCACAGTTAGGTTAAGCGATAATCTGGTACAGCCACAGTTAGGTTAAGCGATAATCTGGTACAGCCACAGTTAGGTTAAGCGATAAAGTTGGTTAAATTCGGTATTGTGTGGGAAGGGGGCAGAGAGAGAGTGGGGGGGGGGGTGGATAGTTGTGGCAGTACGCGGATGCCTGAGTCACCGTCAGATATGTCACGTCGGTTCGATGCTTGTAGCAAGAGGCTGGCGGGTCTGTGTCTCTCACTTCTGCAATTTTTCATGTGGTATAACACGAGGGCGGGGGGGTGATATTTGGTGCCCCTCTGTGTAGGATGTGTGTTGGTGGTGTTGGTTTATCTGAGCAATGGTAGTTGTCGGAGGAGTGGGGTATTGTGCTTTTATAGGTGGACCTACTGCTCTGGTTATCATAGTGTCGACGGTGCAATGTGGCAGAGAGGATGCACTCGACATTGTCGCATTCCAGATGTTTACGTATTGTGTGTCTCCGTTGCAGGCCGAGAGTGGTGCATGTTCGAGTGTGTGGCTGACGTGCGATTCACGTTGTGTGCCCAGTCTTACAGCACGTATAGGGACATTCGCATAAATCATCTATATGTGGCCTTGCATCATTTACTAAGCAGTGCCGTGAGACGACCGAACTATTAGGAAAGTACTGATGTACCGC
>NW_026062322.1:22500-27500 GCF_023897955.1 Schistocerca gregaria
GTGCCGGGAGTGGGTAATTTGCGCGCCTGCTGCCTTCCTTGGATGTGGTAGCCGTTTCTCAGGCTCCCTCTCCGGAATCGAACCCTGATTCCCCGTTACCCGTTACAACCATGGTAGGCGCAGAACCTACCATCGACAGTTGATAAGGCAGACATTTGAAAGATGCGTCGCCGGTACGAGGACCGTGCGATCAGCCCAAAGTTATTCAGAGTCACCAAGGCAAACGGACCAGACAAGCCAATCCGATTGGTTTTGATCTAATAAAAGCGTCCCTTCCATCTCTGGTCGGGACTCTGTTTGCATGTATTAGCTCTAGAATTACCACAGTTATCCAAGTAACGTGGGTACGATCTAAGGAACCATAACTGATTTAATGAGCCATTCGCGGTTTCACCTTAATGCGGCTTGTACTGAGACATGCATGGCTTAATCTTTGAGACAAGCATATGACTACTGGCAGGATCAACCAGGGAGCTGCGTCAACTAGAGCTGAGCAGCCGGCCGCCCGGGAGTGTGTCCCGGGGGCCCGCGCGAACACGCAAGCGTCCGCTCAATTATTCTGCAAACAGGAGGAGGCCGAGCTCCCCTGCACGATACACCTCGAAACCCTCTCAGGTCCCGGCGGCGCGCAGCGCCGTCCTAGGTACTTGGTCGGTTTCGAGAGAGGCGCAATCGCCCGGAGTTAGGCGAGTAGACGGTTTTAGTGCGAACACTCTTGCTCCCAACTGAGCTTGCCGCTGCCGACAGAGGCCCGGGAGCGTGCTGTCGTGGCATTGCCGGCGGGAGACAACACGCGCCACCTATGGTGACCGGCAGCTCCAACGCCAGCGCCACACAAGGGCAAAGCCCCACTTGGGTGCAGAAGCGAACTCTCCCAGCACAGCGCACGCGCCAACACGTCCGCACAACTGTGATACAAACCACCTGCGAGAACCGCTGGGGCGACCGAGCAGCAGACGGCGTCGCGGCGCCGAGTGCCAGGCGGCGGCGCATCCTCAACGCACACAGTCCTCAATCAGACCAGCACACTGCAGATGTCCACCGCGCTTCGCACCGGGCTCGGCTGAACCAACTTTGGCCGCCAGGCGCCGCGTGCAGGGTGCGCCGCAGCGTAGCTGCGCCGCCTGCCGAGCCCGTCGGCTGGCGCTCCTGCCACTCGGCGCCCCCCACCAGCCGCCTGTTGCGCGTGCGCCCACGCAGCGCGCGGCCAACACGCCGGGCGGCCCCCCTTCACCGGCCGGGAACAGTCCCACCAAGCCACCGCCGCGTATCGCTTCATACCCACATGGGCCTAGTCACGTGTGTGGATGTGGCGGGTACCGCTGAAACAACCGGTTAATAGCTGTACCGATCGTCGCCATCACAGATTCACCTCCAGCGTGAACAACCGCTCAACAACGGATTTCCAGTTCATTTGCGTATCTTGGGCAGTAAACGTAGATGTCCACCTACATTTGCGAATTCAACAATTCTTGCATGCCAGGATGTCATGTGTCACGACACGCTACATCAGACCACATACACACTGCGACATGTGCAGAAGAGAACACGTGGAAGGTGGCCCGCGCACGTATGCGATGTCCCTTCCGCGATCCACTGTCAACCGGCATCTGCGGCATGTCCCAGATATGGAACGCGGTCCACCAGGGTAGCACTTTGTGTGAGGCAATACGACAAAGTCGGAATACACGCGTCACTACATCACACGGCTCACGCTGACCTGACCTGACTCACCGCACCACCACCCCCAGCGACCCAGGGTGACATACAATGCGTTCGTACGTTCCTCCCACACGCCTCTACGGCGTACCACAGTGCAACCTAGCTGTTATTGGGAGACGAGACAAGTAGCATCGAGCACAACATATGGAAATTGAGATTCGACACCGTTGGGCACAGCCAGCGTACGGTCACACGTATCACACTACTTCACTCTGTACGTAACTACCGATGATCGGTACAGCGTGTGGGTTACGCGTACGACATCAGCGGACAATGGACACAGACCATACCACGACGTACACTGAGGGCGTCGACATCTGAACGCAACTGAACAGCTGCGAGGCTCATTTAACACTCAAACGCCAGACCGACCAGCTTGAGAGGACGGAGACACAAAGAGAGGGGCAGAGGGGGGGGGGGGGGCGATATAGTCCTATTGCAGTACAATTGACAGTGGATAGCGGGAATATGTGGAAAGTAAGCAACACTCGCAAGACATCTACATGAGGATAACAACGACACCAGAGATTCCGAGCAGTGAACTATGTTAGGCAAAGGGACAACGTGGGTTAGGTTAAGGGACAACGTGGGTTAGGTTAAGGGACAACGTGGGTTAGGTTAAGGGACAACGTGGGTTAGGTTAAGGGACAACGTGGGTTAGGTTAAGGGACAACGTGGGTTAGGTTAAGGGACAACGTGGGTTAGGTTAAGGGACAACGTGGGTTAGGTTAAGGGACAACGTGGGTTAGGTTAAGGGACAACGTGGGTTAGGTTAAGGGACAACGTGGGTTAGGTTAAGGGACAACGTGGGTTAGGTTAAGGGACAACGTGGGTTAGGTTAAGGGACAACGTGGGTTAGGTTAAGGGACAACGTGGGTTAGGTTAAGGGACAACGTGGGTTAGGTTAAGGGACAACGTGGGTTAGGTTAAGGGACAACGTGGGTTAGGTTAAGGGACAACGTGGGTTAGGTTAAGGGACAACGTGGGTTAGGTTAAGGGACAACGTGGGTTAGGTTAAGGGACAACGTGGGTTAGGTTAAGGGACAACGTGGGTTACGTTAAGGGACAACGTGGGTTACGTTAAGGGACAACGTGGGTTACGTTAAGGGACAACGTGGGTTACGTTAAGGGACAACGTGGGTTACGTTAAGGGACAACGTGGGTTAGGTTAAGGGACAACGTGGGTTAGGTTAAGGGACAACGTGGGTTAGGTTAAGGGACAACGTGGGTTAGGTTAAGGGACAACGTGGGTTAGGTTAAGGGACAACGTGGGTTAGGTTAAGGGACAACGTGGGTTAGGTTAAGGGACAACGTGGGTTAGGTTAAGGGACAACGTGGGTTAGGTTAAGGGACAACGTGGGTTAGGTTAAGGGACAACGTGGGTTAGGTTAAGGGACAACGTGGGTTAGGTTAAGGGACAACGTGGGTTAGGTTAAGGGACAACGTGGGTTAGGTTAAGGGACAACGTGGGTTAGGTTAAGGGACAACGTGGGTTAGGTTAAGGGACAACGTGGGTTAGGTTAAGGGACAACGTGGGTTAGGTTAAGGGACAACGTGGGTTAGGTTAAGGGACAACGTGGGTTAGGTTAAGGGACAACGTGGGTTACGTTAAGGGACAACGTGGGTTACGTTAAGGGACAACGTGGGTTACGTTAAGGGACAACGTGGGTTACGTTAAGGGACAACGTGGGTTACGTTAAGGGACAACGTGGGTTAGGTTAAGGGACAACGTGGGTTAGGTTAAGGGACAACGTGGGTTAGGTTAAGGGACAACGTGGGTTAGGTTAAGGGACAACGTGGGTTAGGTTAAGGGACAACGTGGGTTAGGTTAAGGGACAAATTGAGTTAGGTTAAGGGACAAATTGAGTTAGGTTAAGGGACAAATTGAGTTAGGTTAAGGGACAAATTGAGTTAGGTTAAGGGACAAATTGAGTTAGGTTAAGGGACAAATTGAGTTAGGTTAAGGGACAAATTGAGTTAGGTTAAGGGACAAATTGAGTTAGGTTAAGGGACAAATTGAGTTAGGTTAAGGGACAAATTGAGTTAGGTTAAGGGACAAATTGAGTTAGGTTAAGGGACAAATTGAGTTAGGTTAAGGGACAAATTGAGTTAGGTTAAGGGACAAATTGAGTTAGGTTAAGGGATAATCTGGTACAACCACAGTTAGGTTAAGCGATAATCTGGTACAGCCACAGTTAGGTTAAGCGATAATCTGGTACAGCCACAGTTAGGTTAAGCGATAATCTGGTACAGCCACAGTTAGGTTAAGCGATAATCTGGTACAGCCACAGTTAGGTTAAGCGATAATCTGGTACAGCCACAGTTAGGTTAAGCGATAATCTGGTACAGCCACAGTTAGGTTAAGCGATAATCTGGTACAGCCACAGTTAGGTTAAGCGATAATCTGGTACAGCCACAGTTAGGTTAAGCGATAATCTGGTACAGCCACAGTTAGGTTAAGCGATAATCTGGTACAGCCACAGTTAGGTTAAGCGATAATCTGGTACAGCCACAGTTAGGTTAAGCGATAATCTGGTACAGCCACAGTTAGGTTAAGCGATAATCTGGTACAGCCACAGTTAGGTTAAGCGATAATCTGGTACAGCCACAGTTAGGTTAAGCGATAATCTGGTACAGCCACAGTTAGGTTAAGCGATAATCTGGTACAGCCACAGTTAGGTTAAGCGATAATCTGGTACAGCCACAGTTAGGTTAAGCGATAAAGTTGGTTAAATTCGGTATTGTGTGGGAAGGGGGCAGAGAGAGAGTGGGGGGGGGGGGGTGGATAGTTGTGGCAGTACGCGGATGCCTGAGTCACCGTCAGATATGTCACGTCGGTTCGATGCTTGTAGCAAGAGGCTGGCGGGTCTGTGTCTCTCACTTCTGCAATTTTTCATGTGGTATAACACGAGGGCGGGGGGGGTGATATTTGGTGCCCCTCTGTGTAGGATGTGTGTTGGTGGTGTTGGTTTATCTGAGCAATGGTAGTTGTCGGAGGAGTGGGGTATTGTGCTTTTATAGGTGGACCTACTGCTCTGGTTATCATAGTGTCGACGGTGCAATGTGGCAGAGAGGATGCACTCGACATTGTCGCATTCCAGATGTTTACGTATTGTGTGTCTCCGTTGCAGGCCGAGAGTGGTGCATGTTCGAGTGTGTGGCTGACGTGCGATTCACGTTGTGTGCCCAGTCTTACAGCACGTATAGGGACATTCGCATAAATCATCTATATGTGGCCTTGCATCATTTACTAAGCAGTGCCGTGAGACGACCGAACT
>NW_026062323.1:0-5000 GCF_023897955.1 Schistocerca gregaria
ACACTAGATCGCGTGTTCCGCGTACCAGTCCGAAGACCTCACTAAATCATTCAATCGGTAGTAGCGACGGGCGGTGTGTACAAAGGGCAGGGACGTAATCAACGCGAGCTTATGACTCGCGCTTACTGGGAATTCCTCGTTCATGGGGAACAATTGCAAGCCCCAATCCCTAGCACGAAGGAGGTTCAGCGGGTTACCCCGACCTTTCGGCCTAGGAAGACACGCTGATTCCTTCAGTGTAGCGCGCGTGCGGCCCAGAACATCTAAGGGCATCACAGACCTGTTATTGCTCAATCTCGTGCGGCTAGAAGCCGCCTGTCCCTCTAAGAAGAAAAGTAATCGCTGACAGCACGAAGGATGTCACGCGACTAGTTAGCAGGCTAGAGTCTCGTTCGTTATCGGAATTAACCAGACAAATCGCTCCACCAACTAAGAACGGCCATGCACCACCACCCACCGAATCAAGAAAGAGCTATCAATCTGTCAATCCTTCCGGTGTCCGGGCCTGGTGAGGTTTCCCGTGTTGAGTCAAATTAAGCCGCAGGCTCCACTCCTGGTGGTGCCCTTCCGTCAATTCCTTTAAGTTTCAGCTTTGCAACCATACTTCCCCCGGAACCCAAAAGCTTTGGTTTCCCGGAGGCTGCCCGCCGAGTCATCGGAGGAACTGCGGCGGATCGCTGGCTGGCATCGTTTATGGTTAGAACTAGGGCGGTATCTGATCGCCTTCGAACCTCTAACTTTCGTTCTTGATTAATGAAAACATACTTGGCAAATGCTTTCGCTTCTGTTCGTCTTGCGACGATCCAAGAATTTCACCTCTAACGTCGCAATACGAATGCCCCCGCCTGTCCCTATTAATCATTACCTCGGGTTCCGAAAACCAACAAAATAGAACCGAGGTCCTATTCCATTATTCCATGCACACAGTATTCAGGCGGGCTTGCCTGCTTTAAGCACTCTAATTTGTTCAAAGTAAACGTGCCGGCCCACCGAGACACTCAACTAAGAGCACCCTGGTAGGATTTCAACGGGGTCCGCCTCGGGACGCGCAAGCACGCCTTCGGCTCGCCCCACCGGCAGGACGTCCCACGATACATGCCAGTTAAACACCGACGGGCGGTGAACCAACAGCGTGGGACACAAATCCAACTACGAGCTTTTTAACCGCAACAACTTTAATATACGCTATTGGAGCTGGAATTACCGCGGCTGCTGGCACCAGACTTGCCCTCCAATAGATACTCGTTAAAGGATTTAAAGTGTACTCATTCCGATTACGGGGCCTCGGATGAGTCCCGTATCGTTATTTTTCGTCACTACCTCCCCGTGCCGGGAGTGGGTAATTTGCGCGCCTGCTGCCTTCCTTGGATGTGGTAGCCGTTTCTCAGGCTCCCTCTCCGGAATCGAACCCTGATTCCCCGTTACCCGTTACAACCATGGTAGGCGCAGAACCTACCATCGACAGTTGATAAGGCAGACATTTGAAAGATGCGTCGCCGGTACGAGGACCGTGCGATCAGCCCAAAGTTATTCAGAGTCACCAAGGCAAACGGACCAGACGAGCCAATCCGATTGGTTTTGATCTAATAAAAGCGTCCCTTCCATCTCTGGTCGGGACTCTGTTTGCATGTATTAGCTCTAGAATTACCACAGTTATCCAAGTAACGTGGGTACGATCTAAGGAACCATAACTGATTTAATGAGCCATTCGCGGTTTCACCTTAATGCGGCTTGTACTGAGACATGCATGGCTTAATCTTTGAGACAAGCATATGACTACTGGCAGGATCAACCAGGGAGCTGCGTCAACGAGAGCTGAGCAGCCGGCCGCCCGGGAGTGTGTCCCGAGGGCCCGCGCGAACACGCAAGCGTCCGCTCAATTATTCTGCAAACAGGAGGAGGCTGAGCTCCCCTGCACGATACACCTCGAAACCCTCTCAGGTCCCGGCGGCGCGCAGCGCCGTCCTAAGTACTTGGTCGGGTTCGAGAGAGGCGCAATCGCCCGGAGATGGGCGAGTAGACGCTTTCAGTGCGAACACCCGTGCTCCCAACTGAGCTTGCCGCTGCCGACAGAGGCCCGGGAGCGTGCTGTCGTGGCATTGCCGGCGGGAAACAACACGCGCCACCTACGGTGACCGGCAGCTCCAACGCCAGCGCCACAGAAGGGCAAAGCCCCACTTGGGTGCAGAAGCGAACTCTCCCAGCACAGCGCACGCGCCAACACGTCCGCAGAGCTGCGATACAAACCACCTGCGAGAACCGCTGGGGGCGACCGAGCAGCAGACGGCGTCGCGACGCCGAGTGCCGGGCGGCGGCGCATCCTCAACGCACACAGTCCGCAATCGGACCAGCACACTGCAGATGTCCACCGCGCTTCGCACCGGGCTCGGCAGAACCCACTTTGGCCGCCTGGCGCCGCGCGCAGGGTGCGCCGGCGCATAGCTGGGACGCCAGCCGGGCCCGTCGGCCGGCGCTCCTGCCACTGGGCGCCCCCCACCAGCCGGCTGTAGTGCGTGCGCTCACGCAGCGCGCGGCCAGCACGCCGGGCGGCCCCCCCTCACCGGCCGGGGACTGTCCCGCCAAGCCACAGCCTCGTATCGCTTCATACCCACATGGCCAACTCAGGTTCGGGGGCATGGCGGGTACCGCCGAAACAACCGGTTCATAGATGTACCGATCGTCGCTATCACCGATGCACCTGCAGCGCGAACAACCGCTCAACAACTGATTTCCAGTTCATTTGCGGATCTTTGGCAGCAAACGTATACGTCAATCTACATTTGCGAAATCTACGATTCTGGCATGCCTGCATGTTATGTGTCACGACACGCTACATCAGCCCACATACACACTGCGGCATGTACACGAGAGAACACGTGGAAGATGGTCCGCGCACGTGTGCAATGTCCCTTGCGCGGTCGACTGTCAACCGGCCTCTGTAGCATGTCGCAGATGTGGAACGCGGTCCACCGTGCTATCATGTTGTGTGGGGCAATACGATTAAATAGGAAAACCCTCGTCGCTACATCAACAGACGGCTCACGCTGATTCCCGGCAGAGGGAGGAGGGGGGGGGGGGGGGGGGCCAACATGCAATACTTTCGTCCGTACCTACCTACCACATGTCTGTACGGCGTACAACAGTGCAATCTCGCTGTAATGGGGAGACGAGACAAGTAGCATCGTGCACAACATATGGCCCTTATGATTCGCCATTGTAGGGCGCAGCCGGTGTACGGTCAAGCATGTGCCACATTATGTCACTCAGTACGTAACGACGGATGATCAGTGTGGGTTACGCGTACATCAGCGGACAGTCCACACAGGCCGTACCACAACGTACACTGACTGCATCGACAACCGAATGCAACTGAACAGCTGCAAGGCTCATTTCACAAACAAACGCCTGACCGACCAGCTTGGAAGGGCAGGAGGGGAGGGCGATATTCGTTCTGTAGCGGTACACCCTTCCAGTGGTTAGCGGGACTGTGTAGAAAGTACGCAACACTCGAAAGACCTTTATGTGAGGGTACGCACCATGGCATCAAGAAATACACATGACACCAGAGGATCCAAGCAGTGAACTATGTTCAGAGGGTTGCTGTTAGGCAAAGCTACATTCCTGTGACGTTACATGTGACAGTTAAGGTGCAGTGTAAGTTAGGTTAAGGTGCAGCGTAAGTTAGGTTAAGGTGCAGCGTAAGTTAGGTTAAGGTGCAGCGTAAGTTAGGTTAAGGTGCAGCGTAAGTTAGGTTAAGGTGCAGCGTAAGTTAGGTTAAGGTGCAGCGTAAGTTAGGTTAAGGTGCAGCGTAAGTTAGGTTAAGGTGCAGCGTAAGTTAGGTTAAGGTGCAGCGTAAGTTAGGTTAAGGTGCAGCGTAACTTGGGTTAAGGTGCAGCGTAACTTGGGTTAAGGTGCAGCGTAACTTGGGTTAAGGTGCAGCGTAACTTGGGTTAAGGTGCAGCGTAACTTGGGTTAAGGTGCAGCGTAACTTGGGTTAAGGTGCAGCGTAACTTGGGTTAAGGTGCAGCGTAACTTGGGTTAAGGTGCAGCGTAACTTGGGTTAAGGTGCAGCGTAACTTGGGTTAAGGTGCAGCGTAACTTGGGTTAAGGTGCAGCGTAACTTGGGTTAAGGTGCAGCGTAACTTGGGTTAAGGTGCAGCGTAACTTGGGTTAAGGTGCAGCGTAACTTGGGTTAAGGTGCAGCGTAACTTGGGTTAAGGTGCAGCGTAACTTGGGTTAAGGTGCAGCGTAACTTGGGTTAAGGTGCAGCGTAACTTGGGTTAAGGTGCAGCGTAACTTGGGTTAAGGTGCAGCGTAACTTGGGTTAAGGTGCAGCGTAACTTAGGTTAAGGTGCCAACGTGGGTTAGGTTAAGGGGCCAACGTGGGTTAGGTTAAGGGCCAACGTGGGTTAGGTTAAGGGGCCAACGTGGGTTAGGTTAAGGGCCAACGTGGGTTAGGTTAAGGGCCAACGTGGGTTAGGTTAAGGGCCAACGTGGGTTAGGTTAAGGGCCAACGTGGGTTAGGTTAAGGGCCAACGTGGGTTAGGTTAAGGGCCAACGTGGGTTAGGTTAAGGGCCAACGTGGGTTAGGTTAAGGGCCAACGTGGGTTAGGTTAAGGGCCAACGTGGGTTAGGTTAAGGGCCAACGTGGGTTAGGTTAAGGGCCAACGTGGGTTAGGTTAAGGGCCAACGTGGGTTAGGTTAAGGGCCAACGTGGGTTAGGTTAAGGGCCAACGTGGGTTAGGTTAAGGGCCAACGTGGGTTAGGTTAAGGGCCAACGTGGGTTAGGTTAAGGGCCAACGTGGGTTAGGTTAAGGGCCAACGTGGGTTAGGTTGCCAGAGATGTGTCA
This sequence comes from Schistocerca gregaria, assembly GCF_023897955.1. Lineage (NCBI taxonomy): Eukaryota > Metazoa > Arthropoda > Insecta > Orthoptera > Acrididae > Schistocerca > Schistocerca gregaria. The sequence goes on from NW_026062323.1 coordinate 4,851, forward strand.
AATCAGGATGTACGTTTGGCTGGTGTCAGGTGGTGGGTTGGTTCGATGCCTTTATAAGGAGTGTGGCCAAAGGGTATTTTATTACTTGTACCTTTTGTGTTGTGGCGTGGCGTTGCGTCCTGTGTTGATACTGGGTGGACCACTGTGGGT
>NW_026062323.1:22500-27500 GCF_023897955.1 Schistocerca gregaria
CCCGAAGCGGGACAAACGCCGCGCGCTTCAGTATACGTAGCCGACCCTCAGCCAGACGTGGCCCGGGAACGGAATCCATGGACCGCAATGTGCGTTCGAAACGTCGATGTTCATGTGTCCTGCAGTTCACATGTCGACGCGCAATTTGCTGCGTTCTTCATCGGACCCACGAGCCGAGTGATCCACCGTCCCTGGGTGATCTTTATCTTTTCAGTTCTCCACCGTCTCTTTCAAGACAGTTGCAGAGGCGGGACTGAGGCGTTTGACGGCCCCTGTTCCATTACTTTGTGTCCAAACGGCCTGACGGCCGATGGGCGTCGTACGGCTCCACACCGGAGCGGACAGGCACTCGGGCGAAAGTCATTCAAAACCGGCGCCAGGCGCAGGTGCCGCAGGCCAGCCGCTCCAGAGCTTCAGCGCTCGTACCACACAACAACACTTGCGCTAGTTTTGAGAGGCACGCGTGGTTCCGCACGCGGCGCACGGCTACTGCCGTACAGGTAGCGTGTTGCGCGACACGACACGCACATCGAAAGACATGCAGTCTAGTCGGTAATGATCCTTCCGCAGGTTCACCCTACGGAAACCTTGTTACGACTTTTACTTCCTCTAAATGATCAAGTTTGGTCATCTTTCCGGTAGCATCGGCAACCGACAGAGTCGATGCCGCGTACCAGTCCGAAGACCTCACTAAATCATTCAATCGGTAGTAGCGACGGGCGGTGTGTACAAAGGGCAGGGACGTAATCAACGCGAGCTTATGACTCGCGCTTACTGGGAATTCCTCGTTCATGGGGAACAATTGCAAGCCCCAATCCCTAGCACGAAGGAGGTTCAGCGGGTTACCCCGACCTTTCGGCCTAGGAAGATACGCTGATTCCTTCAGTGTAGCGCGCGTGCGGCCCAGAACATCTAAGGGCATCACAGACCTGTTATTGCTCAATCTCGTGCGGCTAGAAGCCGCCTGTCCCTCTAAGAAGAAAAGTAATCGCTGACAGCACGAAGGATGTCACGCGACTAGTTAGCAGGCTAGAGTCTCGTTCGTTATCGGAATTAACCAGACAAATCGCTCCACCAACTAAGAACGGCCATGCACCACCACCCACCGAATCAAGAAAGAGCTATCAATCTGTCAATCCTTCCGGTGTCCGGGCCTGGTGAGTGAGGTTTCCCGTGTTGAGTCAAATTAAGCCCGCAGGCTCCACTCCTGGTGGTGCCCTTCCGTCAATTCCTTTAAGTTTCAGCTTTGCAACCTTACTTCCCCCGGAACCCAAAAGCTTGGTTTCCCGGAGGCTGCCCGCCGAGTCATCGGAGGAACTGCGGCGGATCGCTGGCTGGCATCGTTTATGGTTAGAACTAGGGCGGTATCTGAACGCCTTCGAACCTCTAACTTTCGTTCTTGATTAATGAAAACATACTTGGGCAAATGCTTTCGCTTCTGTTCGTCCTTGCGACGATCCAAGAATTTCACCCTCTAACGTCGCAATACGAATGCCCCCGCCTGTCCCTATTAATCATTACCTCGGGTTCCGAAAACCAACAAAATAGAACCGAGGTCCTATTCCATTATTCCATGCACACAGTATTCAGGCGGGCTTGCCTGCTTTAAGCACTCTAATTTGTTCAAAGTAAACGTGCCGGCCCACCGAGACACTCAACTAAGAGCACCCTGGTAGGATTTCAACGGGGTCCGCCTCGGGACGCGCAAGCACGCCTTCGGGCTCGCCCCACCGGCAGGACGTCCCACGATACATGCCAGTTAAACACCGACGGGCGGTGAACCCAACAGCGTGGGACACAAATCCAACTACGAGCTTTTTAACCGCAAACAACTTTAATATACGCTATTGGAGCTGGAATTACCGCGGCTGCTGGCACCAGACTTGCCCTCCAATAGATACTCGTTAAAAGGATTTAAAGTGTACTCATTCCGATTACGGGGCCTCGGATGAGTCCCGTTATCGTTATTTTTCGTCACTACCTCCCCGTGCCGGGGAGTGGGTAATTTGCGCGCCTGCTGCCTTCCTTGGATGTGGTAGCCGTTTCTCAGGCTCCCCTCTCCGGAATCGAACCCTGATTCCCCGTTACCCGGTTACAACCATGGTAGGCGCAGAACCTACCATCGACAGTTGATAAGGCAGACATTTGAAAGATGCGTCGCCGGTACGAGGACCGTGCGATCAGCCCAAAGTTATTCAGAGTCACCAAGGCAAACGGACCAGACGAGCCAATCCGATTGGTTTTGATCTAATAAAAGCGTCCCTTCCATCTCTGGTCGGGACTCTGTTTGCATGTATTAGCTCTAGAATTACCACAGTTATCCAAGTAACGTGGGTACGATCTAAGGAACCATAACTGATTTTAATGAGCCATTCGCGGGTTTCACCTTAATGCGGCTTGTACTGAGACATGCATGGCTTAATCTTTGAGGACAAGCATATGACTACTGGCAGGATCAACCAGGGAGCTGCGTCAACGAGAGCTGAGCAGCCGGCCGCCCGGGAGTGTGTCCCGAGGGGCCCGCGCGAACACGCAAGCGTCCGCTCAATTATTCTGCAAACAGGAGGAGGCTGAGCTCCCCTGCACGATACACCTCGAAACCCTCTCAGGTCCCGGCGGCGCGCAGCGCCGTCCTAAGTACTTGGTCGGGTTCGAGAGAGGCGCAATCGCCCGGAGATAGGCGAGTAGACGCTTTCAGTGCGAACACCCGTGCTCCCAACTGAGCTTGCCGCTGCCGACAGAGGCCCGGGAGCGTGCTGTCGTGGCATTGCCGGCGGGGAAACAACACGCGCCACCTACGGTGACCGGCAGCTCCAACGCCAGCGCCACAGAAGGCAAAGCCCCACTTGGGTGCAGAAGCGAACTCTCCCAGCACAGCGCACGCGCCAACACGTCCGCAGAGCTGCGATACAAACCACCTGCGAGAACCGCTGGGGGGCGACCGAGCAGCAGGACGGCGTCGCGACGCCGAGTGCCGGGCGGCGGCGCATCCTCAACGCACACAGTCCGCAATCGGACCAGCACACTGCAGATGTCCACCGCGCTTCGCACCGGGCTCGGCAGAACCCACTTTGGCCGCCTGGCGCCGCGCAGCAGGGTGCGCCGGCGCATAGCTGGGACGCCAGCCGGGCCCGTCCGGCCGGCGCTCCTGCCACTGGCGGCCCCCCCCAGCCAGCCGGCTGTAGTGCGTGCGCTCACGCAGCGCGCGGCCAGCACGCCGGGCGGCCCCCCCCTCACCGGCCGGGGACTGTCCCGCCAAGCCACAGCCTCGTATCGCTTCATACCCACATGGCCAACTCAGGTTCGGGGGGCATGGCGGGTACCGCCGAAACAACCGGTTCACAGATGTACCGATCGTCGCTATCACCGATGCCACCTGCAGCGCGAACAACCGCTCAACAACTGATTTCCAGTTCATTTGCGGATCTTTTGGCAGCAAACGTATACGTCAATCTACATTTGCGAAATCTACGATTCTGGCATGCCTGCATGTTATGTGTCACGACACGCTACATCAGCCCACATACACACTGCGGCATGTACACGAGAGAACACGTGGAAGATGGTCCGCGCACGTGTGCAATGTCCCTTGCGCGGTCGACTGTCAACCGGCCTCTGTAGCATGTCGCAGATGTGGAACGCGGTCCACCGTGCTATCATGTTGTGTGGGGCAATACGATTAAATAGGAAAACCCTCGTCGCTACATCAACAGACGGCTCACGCTGATTCCCGGCAGAGGGAGGAGGGGGGGGGGGGGGGGGCCAACATGCAATACTTTCGTCCGTACCTACTTACCACATGTCTGTACGGCGTACAACAGTGCAATCTCGCTGTAATGGGGAGACGAGACAAGTAGCATCGTGCACAACATATGGCCCTTATGATTCGCCATTGTAGGGCGCAGCCGGTGTACGGGTCAAGCATGTGCCACATTATGTCACTCAGTACGTAACGACGGATGATCAGTGTGGGTTACGCGTACATCAGCGGACAGTCCACACAGGCCGTACCACAACGTACACTGACTGCATCGACAACCGAATGCAACTGAACAGCTGCAAGGCTCATTTCACAAACAAACGCCTGACCGACCAGCTTGGAAGGGCAGGAGGGGAGGGCGATATTCGTTCTGTAGCGGTACACCCTTCCAGTGGTTAGCGGGACTGTGTAGAAAGTACGCAACACTCGAAAGACCTTTATGTGAGGGTACGCACCATGGCATCAAGAAATACACATGACACCAGAGGATCCAAGCAGTGAACTATGTTCAGAGGGTTGCTGTTAGGCAAAGCTACATTCCTGTGACGTTACATGTGACAGTTAAGGTGCAGTGTAAGTTAGGTTAAGGTGCAGTGTAAGTTAGGTTAAGGTGCAGTGTAAGTTAGGTTAAGGTGCAGTGTAAGTTAGGTTAAGGTGCAGTGTAAGTTAGGTTAAGGTGCAGTGTAAGTTAGGTTAAGGTGCAGTGTAAGTTAGGTTAAGGTGCAGTGTAAGTTAGGTTAAGGTGCAGTGTAAGTTAGGTTAAGGTGCAGTGTAAGTTAGGTTAAGGTGCAGTGTAACTTAGGTTAAGGTGCAGTGTAACTTAGGTTAAGGTGCAGTGTAACTTAGGTTAAGGTGCAGTGTAACTTAGGTTAAGGTGCAGTGTAACTTAGGTTAAGGTGCAGTGTAAGTTAGGTTAAGGTGCAGTGTAACTTAGGTTAAGGTGCAGTGTAACTTAGGTTAAGGTGCAGTGTAAGTTAGGTTAAGGTGCAGTGTAACTTAGGTTAAGGTGCAGTGTAAGTTAGGTTAAGGTGCAGCGTAACTTAGGTTAAGGTGCAGCGTAACTTAGGTTAAGGTGCAGCGTAACTTAGGTTAAGGTGCAGCGTAACTTAGGTTAAGGTGCAGCGTAACTTAGGTTAAGGTGCAGCGTAACTTAGGTTAAGGTGCAGCGTAACTTAGGTTAAGGTGCAGCGTGGGTTAGGTTAGGGGCCAACGTGGGTTAGGTTAGGGGCCAACGTGGGTT
>NW_026062324.1:0-20544 GCF_023897955.1 Schistocerca gregaria
ACCTAGTGCTTTGCCCCTGATGTTCTCCACGTGTGGCCTCCAGGTGAGGTGACGGTCCAATGTGACGCCCAGGTATTTTGCGGTTCCGCTCCAAGGGACCGGGACGCCTCGGACCGAGACTGTAGGCGCGTCGTCCCTGAAGTGCCTCGTCGCAATAATTATAGCCTGCGACTTTTCCCCATTGTAGGCTAGGCGCCATTTTTTCGCCCAGTCAGTGAGGGCGTCGGTGGCCGTCTGGAGTTTCCGCTGCAACGCCTCGACACATCTGCTGCGGCTGTAAACGGCTGTGTCGTCCGCATACAGCGCCAGGTTGACGTGATCTGTGCGCGGTGGATCGGCCGTGTACAGCGAGTATAGCGTCGGCCCAACGACCGAGCCTTGAGGTACACCCGCGAGTATTCGACGCTCCGTGGAGATTCCACTGTCCGCCCTGACGTGAAACGTTCTGCCCTCGAGGTAGCTCTGTAAGAGCTTCACGTGCGACACCGGGACGCCCAGGTCAAATAGCTTGAACAGGAGGCCCCGATGCCACACGGAGTCGAAGGCACGCGACACGTCGAGCAGGAGAGCGCCGAAATACTCGCGTCGGTCGATGGCACCGAACGCCTCCTCTGTTAGGCGCAGCAGCTGGTGCGTCGTGGCGTGTTGACTCCTGAAGCCAAACTGTTCATTTGGCAGGAGTTGTTCTGCCTCGATGAGCGCCCGCAGGCGGACCAGATACAGGCGTTCGAATATTTTCGATAATGCCGGAAGCAGGCTGATTGGCCTATAGTTTTTTGCCCTCCTGATGTCCTTCCCAGGTTTGGGGAGGGCTACTATTTCGGCATGCTTCCAGCATGATGGGAAATTTTTGCTGAGCAGCACCTGGTTGAAGACTGACGCGAGGACGTCTGCTGCCATGTCCGGTAGCTGCTTCAGCATAACGTTCGTTACGTCGTCTGGTCCGCCTGCTTTTTTACAGTTTAGGTGGCGAAGTTGCAGTTTGACTTCTTCCGGTGAGATCGGCTCGATGGCGTCTTCTACCTCGTCGTATTCAGCATCAAGGAAGACGGTGAGGCGTTCATCTACTAACTGGATGTGGGCGGCGTCTATCGGGTCGTTGACTGGCGTGAAATTCGCGGCGAACGCGTCCGCTAGGGCTTCAGCCTTCGCGTTCGGCTCGCTCACGAATTCGGCTCCCACTTGCAGCGGCGGAATCTTTTGAATGCGGCGCAGGTAACCTTTTACGGCTCTCCAGGCCGAGCCGTCTTCAATGTGTAGTTGTCCCATCTTGCGCGCCCACTCCTGATTTCGATGTGCGTCTACATCAGCCTTGATATGACGGCACAGTCTGTTTAGTTCTCTCTTGGTGGCTGGATTCCTGGTCCTCTGCCACTCCCGCTGTAGGCGGTTCTTCTCCACGATATCCTCACGGATTTGTCGTGGCAGAGGATGAGGCCGGCAGTCAATGTTGGCGTCGTCTCTGACAGGCGTGGCCGCAGCCACGGCGTCAACGATCGACTGTCGGATGTGCTGTAGTGCTGCATCTGCCCCGTGTTCCGCCGCGTCCGGTGTGGCCTCAAGGGAATCGGTGACGGAGTTTCGGAACTCGTCCCAGCTGATGCTGCGTACGTCGAGACCTCTACGCTGTTTTGGGAGAGCGTCGGCGTCGAGGTCAAATATGACCGGTACGTGGTCTGAGGACATCTTTGGCCGCGTGCCGGCCGTGACGTGAAGGCGGGCGCCCTTGACGATCATTATATCCAGGATATCCGGGTGGCCCCGGTTTCGTGGATATATTGTCGGCTCGTGGGGACCGATGACGACAGCTTCGTGGCGTTCTGCGACACGGAGCAGGCGCCGCCCGCTTGTGTTGGTCGTCCTGCTGTTCCAGACCGCGTGCTTTGCGTTGAAGTCTCCCCCCAGTATGATTTTTCCGGGGAGAGCCAGCAACTTGTTGTAATCTCCCGGTAGGAGCGCTCCTCTGGGCGGTCTGTAGACAGCGACGAACGTTATAGTGCCGTGTGCCGTTTCCACTGATACGGCAGTTGCTTCTGTCGTCGCCATTTCTGGTTTTTGGACGCGGTGGTGCCGTAGTGTCCTCCGAACATATACTGCAGTGCCGCCTCCATGTGTTGGCCTGTCGTCCCTGTAGCATTCGTAATTTGCTACGCCTACTCGGACGCCAGGCTTAAGCCACGTTTCGGTGACGAGACATATGTCGATATTCTCGTCACGAATAAGTTGCCTGAATTCGCCTGCTTGCTTAAGGAGCCCCTCGGCGTTGAAGACGCAGGCTTTTATACCCCTTAGAGCTTCAGGCATGATGGCTGCATGGTTGAATGGCGGATGCAACTTTCTGCACCACGGCCAGGAGCTCAGACATCTGCTGCATCATCGTTTCCATGCAGCTGAGCATTCGTTCTACGCGGTCGTGCTTGTCCGCGTTTCCGCCGACAACATGGCGCGCGTCCGTCGCGTTGCTCTCCACTTGTCCGCCATCTTGTCGGGCTCCGACAGTATGGCGGGGCGCTGTGGGGCGCCGCCATCTTGGCTCCGGGAAGTCCTTGGGGCTCCCCAGGTTAGGAGCGGCTGCCGCTGGTTGGTGCGCTGCGCGTGCCGGTGGAGCCGGGACGGCTCGCGCTGATTGGTCCGCTGCACGCTGGGACGCTGCGGGTTGGTAAGCCAGGCGCTGCGGGGGTGCAGCGGTCGGGGCTACCTGCCTGCGCGGCAGCGCTGTGGGCGGGGCTACGGAGCCCTGTCCTGCAGATGGGCCAGCTGCCGGCTGGGCTGCGGTAGGTGGAGTCCGTCCGCCATTGCTCACCGATGCGTGTGTAGCGGGGACTCCATTTTGTGGCGCCGCGTTGTCTGGAATTTGGCGCGCTTTTGCGGTCGTTGCCCTGCCTCGGCGGCCTCCTCTCCTGTTGTTCCGCTTCTTCCGGGGCTGGGTAGAGCGTTGGCGGGAACTCTGCCTTTGTGTTCCCTTGTCTTCGTTTCCGCGCGCGCGGTCGGCGAAATCGAGGAGCACTGGGCAGCCACGGTAACTAGCCACGTGTTTGCCTTGGCAGAGCTTGCATTTCGGGGTAAAATCCTTGTGTGGCACCCCTTTAAGCGCGCATGACTCTGTTGAGTGTTGCTCGCCGCATTTCACGCAAAAGTCTGGCATTGCACAGTACTTACTGACGTGGCCAGGTTCCAGGCAGCGGTAGCACTGTGCGTATGCCGCCTTGTTCCGCAGTTCTTCGGCCTTCACTTCCACATTGCCTATTTTTGTGAGGCTGAAGAGCTGCCTGTTGTGTGTGGTGTTGCTGGCTATTACCAGCATAAGTGGGCCACGCCTGCGTGTGCGAAAGGGGCGCATTCTTACGACCTCTTCTGCAACGAATCCCATATTCTCAAGGTCCTCCTTTACTTCAGAAGGCAGGATTGTGCGAGGCAAGTGCCTAAACACTACCTTGAGCGGCTTCGTTCTTAGGGGGCTGAACGTATAGTGGGACCACTTCTTGTCCTGCACCAGCTGAGACACTTTTTGGTAGTCCTCAGTGGTTTTGGTGCATATTTTGAACAATTCGTCACCAGTCACGCGCACTGAATAGTTGTCTTTGCCAATGCACATACTGATGGCGTTCTGAAGCTCCCTAAAATGCTCGCCAAATTTAATAACAATTGGCGGCGGTTTGCGACGCTGTTGCGCCTTGGGCATTTCAATGTCCTCCTCCTCCGCGTCACTAAGAGCGCCAAAGCTGTTACTCACATTTATAGGTGTGGTGTCCTTTGTGAGCACTGCCTTCGCCGTTCTTCTCGCAGTGGTGAAGCCGTCTTTGTCGGTCGCGTTGTTGCGGCCGCGCCTGCGGTTCGGCTTGGAGGGAAGCGGTGGAGTGTTGCTTTCCCTCCTGTATTTGTTGACTGACGGTATGTCGCCAGTCAGGGCGCGTTTCCTGGAGGTAGGCTGCTTGTGTTGCGGTGCGTCGTGCTCCATAGCCTCCTCCTCCTCGTCGCTATCCGGAAGTGGAGTGGCCAGGGCGTGGGGCAGCATCCCCACAAGCAGCTGAAGGGCTGAGTCGGTGTCACTCGACGTGAATGGCTCACGTGGCTGCGACATAATCACGGTTGTCGGCGGCACAGTGGAGGTAGCACACGACACGGTGGTAACGGCACTACCACTGTATGACGCGGACACACCGGTTAGTTCACACAAACTAGTGTCACTCCTTAGGGGAGGAGTACTATCGGAGGCACACGGTTGTGCCATCGACGTACTCGACTCGCCCCTTGCGTGCAGGGACGCGGCCCTGCCCGCGGGAGTCGGCACTGTCGCTTCAGCTTGCGGCGTGGCGGAGCGCTCGGCGCGTACGTCCGTCTCGCACGGCATCGCTGACTCGAGTGGCCGCGCACGCGCCTGGCCCAGCCAGTGTCGCGGGCGGGCGCGGACGGCCGAGAGAGCGGCCGCCACTCGGCGCGCCGCCGCGCCGCCGCGCCGCGCCTCCCGCGCTTGCTACCGCCCAACGTCCGACAGCCTGCGCGGAGCAGCCCCCAACCTGCGCCGCAACCACCCGCGCCATTCAAACCACCGAGGATGGGGCTACACACACCGACACCACGGTCGCCAACCAGTCGCCGCGGCGGCGCCGCAAACCACGGCCAAACTGCAGCCACCGCGCGCCACAGCCTGGGTCGGCCCGCCGAGAATCGCCGCCCCCGCCCAAATGCCGCCCCCACAGCCCCAGCCGACGACCCGCCACAATGGCCAAACCTTCGTCAAAACTCCCACACCGTCGCCGCGGCAGCCCGGCCACCGCGGCCGGCGCCACAGCCACACGAGCCGAGTCGTGCGGCGATGACGGCCGTGCACAAACGCACCTCCGCCGCCCCATCGCCTTCCGCCGTTTTCCCGATCGGCCCGCAGCCGTCGGGCCACGGCCGCGGGCCGTCCTCCTCCTCTCGCCTCGCCCGCCAACACCCACAGCCCTTCCAACACATTTTTTTTTTCTTTTTTCTTTTTTTTTTTCTACTTTTTTACGATCGCCGCCTGCGCAACATGGCACCGGCCGACGGAGCGCCAACCCCCCCGCCACAGGCGAAAACAAGACAACGATAAACAAACAAACAAAATAAATTACCAGCCAGCCCCAACTACAGACACACCGAATCTGCCCTCACAGCCGACCTTACACGCCTCAACGTCAAAACAAAGGTGGTTTCTTTCTTTCAACGGTTACCTTACCTTAGGTTACGTCAGGTTAGGCTAAGAAGGCGTCAGGGTTAGGTTAAGCGTTGACGTGACGTCACGTCTTAACGTAGGCGTTAAGCTAAGGTTGCGGTCACGTACGTTAGGTTAAGGCGACTTGGGGGTTGGCCTAAGGGCTTACGTTAGGTTACGTTAGTTTAGGTGGCTGCGTTAACGGCTTAAAGAAGTTTAGGAGGTTAAGGCGTCGAGGCGGCCGCACCCCCTTAGCTGCTGCGGCTCGGCCACGCCACGCCACGCCACGCCACGCTTTGGGGTTTCATAAGGTCGCGCGGCGGGTCGTCGGCACGCCGCAAAGGACAAAACTGCAAGACGACGTCGAAAAACAAACAACAGGTAAAAAATAAATAAGTAAAAATAAACGACGCCGACAGGCGGGGATCAGCAGAACGAGCAGATTCCGGAGAGCGAACGAGACACACACGCACGCACGCACACACACACACACACACACAAACCCCCCCGAGCCGAGAGAGCACAGCACCACCACGTGTCGGCCTCCGCTCACCCGACTCGGCTGGGCTGGGCTGGGCTGGGCTGGGCTGGGCTGGCGGCCGGGCCGGATGCACGTGCACGTACACGTACGGCTACAGCCACTACCCGTACACAGCCGCTCTTCACGCAACACCAGCCAAATGGCGCGCCCGCGGCTCGTCGCGGTCGCAACGCCACGCCGGCACACTTTCGGCACCACCGTACACACGCGAGACAGATAAACAAAAACGCAGCCGACACACACAGAAAAAAAAAAAAACAACACAGAGCGCGAGAGACGGGCGGCGGCGCACCTTTCGCCAGCCGGCAGGCAATCGACTCGCCCAGTACGACAAACGTGCACGCCACCCCACCCACCAACCAACCAGTCGTCGTCGTCGTCGTCCCGAAATCAAACAAACTCTCAAAAGGCACAGCCCCTGCTGCCAACGGACGCAGGCGCCACGCAGCTCCCTTCCCGCCACACTCGATTCGCAGCGCAACTCACCCGGCACACCGTCAAACGACGGGCTGGGCTCGCCGCATCGCCGCAACCTACACACCTTCCCCGCCACGACGCACAGCCCCACCAGACGCCCGTGCCGCAACGACACTACCGCACTACTCCTCTCGCCCTTGCCATACACGACACAACACGCCAAAAAATGAAAATCCAAATACAAACAAAAACACCGCCCCCACGACCCAAACACATGCACGGCGCGCCAACACACGCGAGGCAAGGCACGCAGCAAACGGCGTCCCCTCCGCGTCGCGCCATCAACCTACACACACAAGGCAACACCAACAACAAACAGCCAGCCAGCCCAGCCAGCCAGCCCCACTCTCACGCCGCAAAAACAGAAAACACACCGAAACCGCCAAACGCCGCACATTCGCGCTTCGCACTCACCACACACCTCTCGGCATCCGTTTCGCACACAACGACGCGACGCACAATACATCATCACGGGCTACGCACGCACACCGCGACCCACTTTTTTACGACGCCCTCGCCAGAGCACACGTGCCCACGCCCACACACAGTCGACACAACGACGCAGCGCGCAGCAGACGCGGCCGCAACACATACCTCCCCGACGACGCGCCAACACCGCCAGCCACTGCTCACTCGCCCAAGCAACCCGTGCACACAACTGCCACACGCGTCCACCACGCCGCCGCCAACCACCCGCCCGCCAGGGGGCGCTCACGTCCGCGACAACAGCGCGGCACCGCCGGACCGGGCCGAACCGAGCCGAGCCGCCGCCTCCTCTCCACTCGGCACGCCACGTCCTGCTTGCAAAACACATGGCTCGTCCCTCTGTACACACAACGCGCCTGCCTGCGGTCGCCGCCGGCATCTATCTACCTGCGCATCGGAGCCAGGCCGGCAAGCCCACACTTAAATAATGCACTTCACCAGCCAAACAAACCCACTCTTCCTTTCTTTGCACAGCGCATGCAACAGCAGCCCCAGGAGCCGGGCCCGCCGCCAGCGTCTCCTCCTCCTCTGGGCACAGCCAGCCAGCCGTTCCCACCGCCCCGCCCCTGCTCTGCAGAACAAGAAAAAACGAAAAAGTACCAACACACGCACCCAAAGCGTAAGCCAGACAAGACCAGCCTCTCCAAGGCCACACACACGCAAAAAAACAAAAAAAAACAAAAACACTACAACAAAATAAAATAAAATGAAAAAGAAAAAGCAAGCTGTCGCCTCGCCCCCGCCCGTCCCCCCACCCCACCACATTCGCCCCCTCCGCTTGTTTTCCTTTCTACAATTTCCCTCTTTTCCACCCAATATCCCGCCGCGGTTTACGGGCACCGGCCGATTTTGCGCCCGCCCACATGTGTGCCTACTCCCCACCACCATTCCCTCCGCAGCCCGCAGCCCGCAGCCCGCAGCCCGCTTTTCCCCCCTCCCTGCCCACACCACACCACACCACACCACACCACACCACACCACACCGACGGTGCTGACGTCGACACGCACCCAAGACAGGGGCCACGACCGTCTTTTTTCCTGGGCCCATCCCCGCACCGCACCTCCTTCCAATCATCAACGCTGTGGCGCCTGTGTCCGCGCGAGACGCGTGCGCGCCGCCTCTCTCAACATCCGTCCGCCGTCCGCCGTCCGCCGTCCGCCGGCCGGCCCGTTTTTCGGCCCCCAGGCCATCCGTCAACCACCACTGCCCCTGCCCGCCCCGCACCACACCACACACCGCTGCTTGCCCCGGCCGTTGCCACCAAAGGCGCCAACCGCAGCCCGCGCGCGCCAGAAAGAGATGGCAAAACTACAGGGACCCAGCCGACCGACGAAAATCAGAGCAATTGGCCGGGAGGATCAAAAAGAGAGCTCCGAAAACCACCGTAGCGAGGCGTGGGAGGAAACGTTACGAGAAGCAGGAAGGGACCAGGAAAAATTCTGGAAATTTCTTAAAACTCGTAAACTAGACACGAAACATCTACATCTACATGGGGAAGGAACGACCCCACAGACCGAGCTGAAGCACTGGCGGATTCACTAGAAAGGCAATTCCAAGCACCAGAAGCGGTAGATGACGAAACTGATGACCACCAGGAAATGGTACTCAGAAGGGTAAAACCGCATCCTAAGTGCCCCGATCAGAACATCTTTCACAATCCAATAAACGCAGAAACCCCGTATCTTATCACATCACAAACATACACACATCCTAAGAAGGCATCAGGCCCAGATTCCATCAAACCGCAACTACTACATCACCTACCTCCAGCAACTATCAATTATCTATCTAACATCAATATATAATGCTTGCTTCAGACTAAACTACTTGGAAACAGGCCCGAGTCATCACATTACCAAAGCCAAACAAGGACTTATTATTTCCGCAAAACTATAGGCCAACTTCCTTGGAAAGGTTCTCGGAAAGCTCATTCAAACTGAACTGAAGAAATTCAATTCTTAAAGGATAACAACATAATCATCCCACAACAATTCCGATTCCGCGAAGAACACAGCACCACCCACCAGGTGACCAGACTAGTCGAGCACATATGTCAGGCCAGAAACATTAGACACAGTACTGGAGCAGTCCTGCTTGACATTGGAAAAGCATTCGGATAACGCCTTATCTACAAGCTCCACCAGTACAACTGCCCCATCCACATTATTGCTTCTTTTCTCCGCAACAGAGCATTCTATGTCCATGTACCAGGAGCGGCAAGTAACACTAGATCCATAGAGGCTGGAGTCCCGCAAGGCTCAGTGCTGGGGCCCATTCTCTACTCAATATACACAAACAAACAGCTGGGAGGACACTTGTCACTATTTGCAGACGACACTGCAGTCTACCGCAGCAGTTCTAACCTGCAATATAGAGTCACAAAAATAGAGCAACACCTACAATCCATCCAGAAATGGGCTAACCAAAAAAACAATAAACGCGGAGAAAACCCAAGCAATACAATACGATTCACATTCAAAAAGAATACCTCCTAACCTGCATATACGCCTCAGAAATAACAATCTTCCATGGTCAGGCACAATAAAGTATCTAGGCATCAAGCTGGACAAGAGGTTGACATTTAGAGACCATGTTACACACGTTTGTAACAAGGCTGCAGCAGCAATATTCAGACTGTACCCAATCATCAAAGGAAACAGAATAAATATGCGCGCCAAAAAGAAAATCTTCAAAACCGTCATAGGAACCAGCCATCACTTACGGCTCTGAAAAATCTCGTCAATGGCCGCAGACACCAAACATAACAAGAGTAAAAAAGGGTGCAGAACAAATACTTCAGAATTACTGCTGATGCCGGCCGGTACCAGACAAACCGAGACATATACACAAACCATAACATACTCAATCAAAATCCCGGAAATCATCCAAAGAAAAATCCATAAAGTTTTTTTTTTTTTTTTTTTTTGTTTTTTTTCCACCAAACCACGGATTCGAACCACCCACTCATCAGAAATCTGGGACCAAAATCCACCCGACCCAAGAACGACATTTCCCATCACGACAAAACACCACAAACTACAACATACCATGATAAACAAAAATAAAATACAAACACCATAACACTCACTCAAACAAACAAACATCTACACACACCCAAGAGACCCTATCATCCCATCATTTTGTTACCCAACATAATCAGACAGAAGGCAGGGATCAAGGACAGATCCGGTCCTTCGAGTACAGGGGGTAAAAAATACCCATCAGACCAGCTCTCTCTCTCTCTCTCCTCCTCGCTTCTCCGTGCCGACGCTGCCCCGCACACGCGTTCGCGTTCGCGTTCGCGCTCGCGTTCGGCCGACACCACACGACAGGTCTTTGGGGCCCCGCCACTGCGCACACGCACGCCTCCTCCTCTTCCTTAGTTCTTTTTCGCTTTTCTTTTCTCCCCCGCCCCCCGCTCTCACCGCCACATCATCCCGCAACCCTTGGGGCATGTTTCCCAACATCAACGCGCCCCAATTCCACTCTCTGCCCGTGCCGCACTCTCCACTTTGCTTCTCCCCGTCCCCTACACACACGACTACCGAAACCCCGGTTGACACACCTTCTCGTAGGACAGGGGTGCGTGCGTGCGTGCGTGCGTTGTCTTGACGGTGACAGCAACAGCAACGGATCCGTCCATCCCATTCCCCCCCACTCGGTAAAGAACCATGTTCAACCCACACTACACAACAAGGGGGGCACACACGAACGCGAAAGAAAGGGCAGGGCAGGGGCAACTATCTCGTACACATTCTTCCTCAGAACCCACATATCGCATCAACGAACGGCAGGCCAATTGCGGACTCAGCCGTGTCAGGCAAATCCAACCCAACCAACACCTCCCACGGAAACCCTGACACTGATCCAGCAGTACGTCCACATACATCGCCACACCAAATACGGGTGACGAGTGAGCAACAAATGGAACAATACACAACAAGGGCTGACCTAATAAAAACTGCACGTCACGTCATACCTTCCAGACAGACGCAGTTCCGACGGGACGGCGGAACCGTATACGTACCTTTCAGCCACAACAACCGACCGACTGGACACGCCCGCGTCTCCAGCCAGCCAACCACCAGGGCCACACAGCCCGCAAGTTTCAGCGTCAACACTTCTTAACGTACGTTGCAAACTTTTCAAAACATTGCCACACACACACACACACACACACACACACACCACGAAAAGCGTCAACCTCTCTCACACTGGATACACTCAACACTTTTTGTCGGCGGAGCTTGAGGGCCAACGGTTGACACACCCCCACCGGCCACACAGGTTTCCCTTTGAAAATTGCAGTGACGGAGGAGACGCGGCATTACGAGAGGGTTGTTTCCGAGAGCGCGAGCTGGACGGAGCTGCGGCGCCGCCGCCGCCGCCGCCGCCGCCGCTGAGGGGTAATGAACGCACGCGATGCCGCATGACAGCCCATCACCCAAAGTTTCACCCACAACTGCACAGGTCGCACCCCCTTTTCGCGCCATACTAGTGTCGATCGTCAATTACAGCTGACGGTGTTCGCATTTGCCACTTGACGAGAGGGGGGGGGGGGGGGGAAAAGAAAACAAACATCTGACACGCCATGTGTTTCTCTCTCTCTCTGTTACATCTAGGTCATTCGGCAGCCACTGTAAAAAAAAAAAAAAAAAAAAAAAATATTTTTACGACATGGTTGGGTAAGTGATTTAAAGACAACAATTGTGGGTCACACACCATAGACCATTTCGATAGTGTTCTTGTTCTTCTCTTTTTCCTTTTTTTATCGCTCAATTGAAATCAAACCTGGGGATGATGCAATGCTGCGATATGGCACAACCGTCGTCCATTGTACACAACTCGGGAACAAAAAGAAACCAATTCAGGGAACGTTCGTTCCTTCACAACGTTTCTTTCAACGCACTTGGTCTTTACCATCCTGTATATTCAACACACATTTCCTTTCATCAAACTAGGGCATTTCCATAACAGTATTTGCAATACTGCTTCTTCGACGTCATTTCACCATCTTAACTAGAGACAAACAAACAAGAAAATAGCAAAACAGCCTTGAGAACCCCGTCCACCAAATTTCAGTTAGCACGGCATCCAAGATTCTTTTCCGGGGAGTGCAGTGCAGCTGACGCTGCTCAGACCATATACCGTCGCCAGTCTCACTCAACTCTTGCGCATTCCATTCTACGCTACGTGACTATGCAAAAATGAATGAATCAAACCCGCCCAGAGAGCGTCTTGTGCGAGGGGACACACGATATAGAGAACAACAAAACACACAGGGGACACCACCACAGTTGGAGAGAACGTTTCCACCACGGCAGCCGCGCCGTTACGCGCTTTTTTTTTTCCTCCCCCCCACTGCACACCTCCGACACCACGGGAACGTTCACCGTCCCGTTGCCCTACACTGGCGTTTCTTTTCAACCCCCCACCCTATTCCTCGCTCCCCGGACATTCGACCGATCACAAAGTGCAACCTCTCGTTACCGTCGGGTGCCCCTCTTCATCCCCGGGGCGCCAACAACAAAACAAAAACACCACCGACGCCGTCGTCTCGCGTCACCTCACTCAACTGAGCGGAAAATACACGTACATCCAGAATGACGACACCGCCTCCAGACGTCAGACGTCAGGTCGAAAGAGGGCACCGTACGTCGTGGCGCGTGGTCTCCTAACTCACCTCGCGCGTACAAATACAATGCAATGCGTGTCTCCTCACGTTCACACACACCTCCACGCTCCACTTTTACGTCGCCCAACCAACCAACTACTAACTTAACCCACCCGCTCGGCGTAGAAGCAGCTGTAGGCGGCAACGTGTTTCTCACCCTCGCCACCAACGGTGTGACATCCGACAATCGCGGTTTGCTTTCCGTTCCACACCTCCGGCCATACCATACAAAGGGGACAAAAAAAAAAAAAAATATATATATCAAACAAGCCAACTCCAGCGATCCGCCCCCCTAACACCAACACGTCTCGAAACACCCACGCCCACGACCCGGCTGTGGCCTAAAGTGCGTATCCCAACGTCACACCAAAACCAAAGGCGCCGGCGCCGCACCACACCACACCACAAGCTACAGCTACAGCTGTGCCGCCCGTCCACCCGCTCACAACAACAACAACAACAACAACAACAATTCCGCCCTTCCCGCAAAGGCATTTTGGTGGCCCTGAAAAGGGCCGTTTTTTCTTTTCTTCGCCGCGCCGCGGACGAGCCTCCTATTTCCAAGAGCCACCTCCTTACTTGGAGCTCGTGTACTTGGTCACCGCCTTCGTGCCCTCGCTCACCGCGTGCTTGGCCAGCTCGCCAGGCAGCAAGAGCCGCACAGCGGTCTGGATCTCGCGGGACGTGATGGTCGAGCGCTTGTTGTAGTGCGCCAGGCGAGAAGCCTCGGCCGCAATGCGCTCGAAAATGTCGTTCACGAAGCTGTTCATGATGCTCATCGCCTTCGAAGAGATGCCCGTGTCAGGGTGCACCTGCTTCAGCACCTTGTAGATGTAGATGGCATAGCTCTCCTTCCTCTTGCGCTTCTTCTTCTTGTCGCCCTTCGAAATGTTCTTCTGCGCCTTGCCAGCCTTCTTGGCGGCTTTCCCGCTAGTCTTGGGCGGCATCACGAACAAACAGGCAGGCAGGCAGGCAGGCAGGCACGCGCAGTCAGTCAGTCAGTCAGGCGCTCCGCTCCAGTCAGCGTCTCCCCACACAGTGGCACCCGCCGCACGCCGCCGCCGCACCTTTACCAGCTCGCCCTGCTGCGGCCGCCGACCAATGGGGCGCGCGCGCAACCGGCCGCCGCACCCGAGCCCATAAAGGACCCCCACCCCGCCGGCGCCGGCACGCACTCCGCTGCTCGACTCGCTGCGGCTCGCACCGTTTGGGGCGTTGTGCTTTTTCTTTCTCGCTTCTTTCCAAACTAGCCCATCGCCATGTCCGGACGCGGAAAGGGAGGCAAAGTCAAGGGCAAGTCAAAGTCCCGCTCAAGCAGGGCTGGGCTCCAGTTCCCGGTCGGCAGAATCCACCGCCTCCTGCGCAAGGGAAACTACGCCGAGCGCGTCGGCGCCGGGGCGCCCGTCTACCTCGCCGCCGTCATGGAGTACCTCGCGGCTGAGGTGCTCGAGCTGGCCGGAAACGCGGCCCGCGACAACAAGAAGACGCGCATCATCCCGCGCCACCTGCAGCTCGCCATACGCAACGACGAGGAGCTCAACAAGCTCTTGTCGGGCGTCACCATCGCACAGGGAGGTGTCCTGCCCAACATCCAGGCCGTCCTGCTGCCAAAGAAGACCGAGAAGAAGGCCTAAAAGAGAGACAGCGCAATCGGCAACCGCCGCGTGCTCCCTTGGCACGCAGCGCGCCATTTGCCGCCTCGGCTCAAAAAACAAAACACAATCGGCCCTTTTCAGGGCCACCACACAAACCTACGTCCAAAGCAGAATTCCAGTCGTTCGTCGCACCACTTTTCTCTCTCTCTCTCTCTCTCTCTCTCTCTCTCTCTCTGTGTACGGTTTTTTTTTCCTTCTTACACACACAGGCGCCGCCATCTTGTACACACGTACTTGGCCACCTCCTCCACTCAACTCCACGCACGCACAGTCTCGCGACCATTAACCAGCACACGTGGCGCACAACAACACACCTCAAAAATAACCCCTCGGCGCTCAGCCGCGCCGCAACACACAGCCCATCCACCGACAAGAAGCATACAAGCAAAGAGGGAGGGGAAGGAAGGAAGGAAGGAGCTCACACAACGCAAGGGCACGCTTCCTTCCCTCCCAACCGCACCGCACACCACGTCAAAAAAAACTCCAAACAAAACTAAAAGGCCAAGTAGACTAAAAAGGAAAAGAAAAACCAGCAACACAGACTCTTTCGCACTTTTCAACTTCCGAACACTGTGGTGGCCCTGAAAAGGGCCGTTTTTCAATCTATCTCTCTTTCCTTCCTTCGGTCTCACACCGCCTAACCGCCGAAACCGTACAGGGTGCGCCCCTGCCTCTTCAGGGCGTACACCACGTCCATGGCCGTCACAGTCTTGCGCTTGGCGTGCTCAGTGTACGTCACCGCGTCGCGGATCACGTTCTCCAGGAACACCTTCAGCACTCCGCGCGTCTCCTCGTAGATCAGACCAGAGATGCGCTTCACGCCGCCCCTGCGCGCCAGGCGGCGGATCGCGGGCTTCGTGATGCCCTGGATGTTGTCGCGCAACACCTTGCGGTGCCGCTTGGCGCCACCCTTGCCGAGCCCCTTTCCTCCCTTGCCGCGGCCTGTCATTCTTCTTCTTCAAGCGTCTCAACCACAATAATATAAAAAACAGAAAGCAAGGCAAGCTCCTCACCCGGCGCTAGCGAGTCGGCTACGGTTGTGGCGCCCAGCGCGCGCGCCGCCCCCCTATATAGACTCTGGGGCCCCGCGGCCCGCCCTCCCCTCCCCCCACCACCGCGCACCGAGGGCATATAAGCGCAGCACCCGGGGCGCGCGGGCCCGTTGTCAAGGCAGCACCGGACGCCGTCGCGCACGCATATCCTCCACGCCGCATCCGCATCCGCATCCGCAGTAGCCATGGCCCGGACAAAGCAAACGGCCCGCAAGTCCACCGGCGGAAAGGCGCCGCGCAAACAGCTCGCCACCAAGGCGGCGAGGAAGAGCGCGCCCGCCACCGGCGGCGTCAAGAAGCCCCACCGCTACAGGCCGGGCACCGTCGCCCTGCGAGAAATCAGGCGCTACCAGAAGAGCACAGAGCTGCTCATCCGCAAGCTGCCATTCCAGCGCCTAGTGCGCGAGATCGCCCAGGACTTCAAGACCGACCTGCGCTTCCAGAGCTCCGCAGTCATGGCCCTGCAGGAGGCCAGCGAGGCCTACCTCGTCGGCCTCTTCGAAGACACCAACCTGTGCGCAATCCACGCCAAGCGAGTCACCATCATGCCCAAGGACATCCAGCTCGCGCGCCGCATCCGCGGCGAGCGCGCCTAAACCCGCACACCGCCAAACAAACAAAACGGCCCTTTTCAGGGCCACTAACGTCTCTCCGTCGCGAGCAAAACTTTGTCGGTCGCAACGACTAGTTCCCCACTCACTCTCCAGTCCAGTCGTCCCACCCCCGGCCCGGCCCGGCGCCGCCGTTTCCAAAAGAAAAAAAAAAGCACCGCACCGGCCGAGCCAAGTCGCAAGCGTCAATAGCGCCACCCACACAGGCCACGGCACAAAACGTGACGCCCGGAAAGCAAAGCCAAAAAAGACTATTCCAAAACCACCACCAAGACAAACAAACAAACGCGGCGCAAAATAAATAGGTAGAAATAATAAAAGTAAAATACACTTTATGTAACACCAACCGCGGCGCCGCCGCCCACGCCCGCCAACGACCCCACAATCCAACCACCATCCACACATGAAACAAACAAACGCCAGCAAGCAAGACAGACAGACAACAAGGCAACCGACCGACCACGACACGACACGACAATCAACACCTTCCCGACGTGCTTTGATGGCCCTGAGAAGGGCCGTTTTTGTTTTTGTCCGGGACCGCGCGACAGCCTCTGGTTGCGCGCCGGCCACCAGGCGACGGTGTCAACCGCCAACCCTTCCCTGCCCTTTTTACTTCTTCTTCTTGGGCGAAGCCTTCGCCTTAGACGGCGTCGCCGTCGCCTTCTTCGGGCGCGGCGCCTTCGGCTTCTTCGTCGGAACCTTGGCGGCCTTCTTCGCCTTCGACGGCGACTTGGCCTTGGCCGGCTTGGCCGCAGCCGCCTTCTTCGCACCCGCGGGAGCGGCCGACGCCGCAGACGCCTTCTTGGCGGCGCCCGCCTTCCGACCGGTCGCCGCCTTCACGCCGCCAGCCTTCTTTGCGCCGGCCGCACGGGCCCCCTTCTTCTCCTTGCTGGCCGGAGCGGCGCGCTTCTTCTTCGCACCACCGCCGCCACCACGAGCCTTGCCGCCCTCGGCCGCCCCGCCGCCGGCGCCGGCAAGCTTGAAAGAGCCCGACGCGCCCTTCCCCTTCGTCTGCACCAGCTCGCCAGCCACGACGGCCGACTTGAGGTACTTCTTGATAAAGGGCGCCAGCTTCTCCGCGTCCAGCTTGTAGTGCGCGGCAATGTACTTCTTGATCGCCTGCAGCGACGACCCGCCGCGCTCCTTCAGACTCTTGATGGCGGCCGTCACCATCTCAGAGGTGCGCGGGTGCGCAGGCTTGGCGCGCGGCTTCTTCGCAGACGACGCAGACTTGGCCTTCTTCGTAGTGCCGGTGGCGGCGGGTGCCGCGGCAGTCTCGTTCGTAGCCGCCTGGTCTGCCATCTTTTGCCTGTTCTCTTTTCTTTTTTCCCCTTGCTTTCGCTTCCTTCTCTCCTTCGACGACGCACAACAGCGAGGGGCGCGCAGCAGAGAATAGCCGCGCACGCGCCTGGCCCAGCCAGTGTCGCGGGCGGGCGCGGACGGCCGAGAGAGCGGCCGCCACTCGGCGCGCCGCCGCGCCGCCGCGCCGCGCCTCCCGCGCTTGCTACCGCCCAACGTCCGACAGCCTGCGCGGAGCAGCCCCCAACCTGCGCCGCAACCACCCGCGCCATTCAAACCACCGAGGATGGGGCTACACACACCGACACCACGGTCGCCAACCAGTCGCCGCGGCGGCGCCGCAAACCACGGCCAAACTGCAGCCACCGCGCGCCACAGCCTGGGTCGGCCCGCCGAGAATCGCCGCCCCCGCCCAAATGCCGCCCCCACAGCCCCAGCCGACGACCCGCCACAATGGCCAAACCTTCGTCAAAACTCCCACACCGTCGCCGCGGCAGCCCGGCCACCGCGGCCGGCGCCACAGCCACACGAGCCGAGTCGTGCGGCGATGACGGCCGTGCACAAACGCACCTCCGCCGCCCCATCGCCTTCCGCCGTTTTCCCGATCGGCCCGCAGCCGTCGGGCCACGGCCGCGGGCCGTCCTCCTCCTCTCGCCTCGCCCGCCAACACCCACAGCCCTTCCAACACATTTTTTTTTTCTTTTTTCTTTTTTTTTTTCTACTTTTTTACGATCGCCGCCTGCGCAACATGGCACCGGCCGACGGAGCGCCAACCCCCCCGCCACAGGCGAAAACAAGACAACGATAAACAAACAAACAAAATAAATTACCAGCCAGCCCCAACTACAGACACACCGAATCTGCCCTCACAGCCGACCTTACACGCCTCAACGTCAAAACAAAGGTGGTTTCTTTCTTTCAACGGTTACCTTACCTTAGGTTACGTCAGGTTAGGCTAAGAAGGCGTCAGGGTTAGGTTAAGCGTTGACGTGACGTCACGTCTTAACGTAGGCGTTAAGCTAAGGTTGCGGTCACGTACGTTAGGTTAAGGCGACTTGGGGGTTGGCCTAAGGGCTTACGTTAGGTTACGTTAGTTTAGGTGGCTGCGTTAACGGCTTAAAGAAGTTTAGGAGGTTAAGGCGTCGAGGCGGCCGCACCCCCTTAGCTGCTGCGGCTCGGCCACGCCACGCCACGCCACGCCACGCTTTGGGGTTTCATAAGGTCGCGCGGCGGGTCGTCGGCACGCCGCAAAGGACAAAACTGCAAGACGACGTCGAAAAACAAACAACAGGTAAAAAATAAATAAGTAAAAATAAACGACGCCGACAGGCGGGGATCAGCAGAACGAGCAGATTCCGGAGAGCGAACGAGACACACACGCACGCACGCACACACACACACACACACACAAACCCCCCCGAGCCGAGAGAGCACAGCACCACCACGTGTCGGCCTCCGCTCACCCGACTCGGCTGGGCTGGGCTGGGCTGGGCTGGGCTGGGCTGGGCTGGGCTGGCGGCCGGGCCGGATGCACGTGCACGTACACGTACGGCTACAGCCACTACCCGTACACAGCCGCTCTTCACGCAACACCAGCCAAATGGCGCGCCCGCGGCTCGTCGCGGTCGCAACGCCACGCCGGCACACTTTCGGCACCACCGTCTTCGCGCGCACCGCAAACAAAAACGCAGCCGACACACACAGAAAAAAAAAAAAACAACACAGAGCGCGAGAGACGGGCGGCGGCGCACCTTTCGCCAGCCGGCAGGCAATCGACTCGCCCAGTACGACAAACGTGCACGCCACCCCACCCACCAACCAACCAGTCGTCGTCGTCGTCGTCCCGAAATCAAACAAACTCTCAAAAGGCACAGCCCCTGCTGCCAACGGACGCAGGCGCCACGCAGCTCCCTTCCCGCCACACTCGATTCGCAGCGCAACTCACCCGGCACACCGTCAAACGACGGGCTGGGCTCGCCGCATCGCCGCAACCTACACACCTTCCCCGCCACGACGCACAGCCCCACCAGACGCCCGTGCCGCAACGACACTACCGCACTACTCCTCTCGCCCTTGCCATACACGACACAACACGCCAAAAAATGAAAATCCAAATACAAACAAAAACACCGCCCCCACGACCCAAACACATGCACGGCGCGCCAACACACGCGAGGCAAGGCACGCAGCAAACGGCGTCCCCTCCGCGTCGCGCCATCAACCTACACACACAAGGCAACACCAACAACAAACAGCCAGCCAGCCAGCCAGCCAGCCCCACTCTCACGCCGCAAAAACAGAAAACACACCGAAACCGCCAAACGCCGCACATTCGCGCTTCGCACTCACCACACACCTCTCGGCATCCGTTTCGCACACAACGACGCGACGCACAATACATCATCACGGGCTACGCACGCACACCGCGACCCACTTTTTTACGACGCCCTCGCGCAGAGCACACGTGCCCACGCCCACACACAGTCGACACAACGACGCAGCGCGCAGCAGACGCGGCCGCAACACATACCTCCCCGACGACGCGCCAACACCGCCAGCCACTGCTCACTCGCCCAAGCAACCCGTGCACACAACTGCCACACGCGTCCACCACGCCGCCGCCAACCACCCGCCCGCCAGGGGGCGCTCACGTCCGCGACAACAGCGCGGCACCGCCGGACCGGGCCGAACCGAGCCGAGCCGCCGCCTCCTCTCCACTCGGCACGCCACGTCCTGCTTGCAAAACACATGGCTCGTCCCTCTGTACACACAACGCGCCTGCCTGCGGTCGCCGCCGGCATCTATCTACCTGCGCATCGGAGCCAGGCCGGCAAGCCCACACTTAAATAATGCACTTCACCAGCCAAACAAACCCACTCTTCCTTTCTTTGCACAGCGCATGCAACAGCAGCCCCAGGAGCCGGGCCCGCCGCCAGCGTCTCCTCCTCCTCTGGGCACAGCCAGCCAGCCGTTCCCACCGCCCCGCCCCTGCTCTGCAGAACAAGAAAAAACGAAAAAGTACCAACACACGCACCCAAAGCGTAAGCCAGACAAGACCAGCCTCTCCAAGGCCACACACACGCAAAAAAACAAAAAAAAAACAAAAACACTACAACAAAATAAAATAAAATGAAAAAGAAAAAGCAAGCTGTCGCCTCGCCCCCGCCCGTCCCCCCACCCCACCACATTCGCCCCCTCCGCTTGTTTTCCTTTCTACAATTTCCCTCTTTTCCACCCAATATCCCGCCGCGGTTTACGGGCACCGGCCGATTTTGCGCCCGCCCACATGTGTGCCTACTCCCCACCACCATTCCCTCCGCAGCCCGCAGCCCGCAGCCCGCAGCCCGCTTTTCCCCCCTCCCTGCCCACACCACACCACACCACACCACACCACACCACACCACACCGACGGTGCTGACGTCGACACGCACCCCAAGACAGGGGCCACGACCGTCTTTTTTCCTGGGCCCATCCCCGCACCCGCACCTCCTTCCAATCATCAACGCTGTGGCGCCTGTGTCCGCGCGAGACGCGTGCGCGCCGCCTCTCAACACGCGATCTAGTGT
>NW_026062325.1:0-42430 GCF_023897955.1 Schistocerca gregaria
ACACACGCGAGACAGATAGGAAGTGGTGAAGTTGGGAGGAGATGAGGAAAGTAATTGTGGGCCATGGCGAGACGCTATACGCCTACGATTGTCGATGCGGAGGGGAGTATGAGGTATTGGGCGCGCAGCTGTCAAACGCGAGCCGAGTTCCGTGTAGCGGATGTAGTTTGACCATTGTCGTGGTGACGGGGGGGACTTCTTCTTTTTTTACAACGAAGGCTGCTCACGAGGACGCGCCGGGCGTCTGATTCAGCGTGACGGTATAGACTTGAAGAAGGCCGCTGTAAAACAGAATGTACAACTTGTACGAGGGCGGATTGTGCATTTCAATTTTGTGACAAGCGATACCCACGATAGGCAGGTTGAACTTGCTGATACACTTTTCCGGAATGAGCTCATATCTCTCCAGGTGCGAGTTGTACCTGATGGTGATGAGCAGCGCGGCGCAGCTACCTTGGTCCCCAGCCACGATGAGGGCTGAGCTCCGCTATGAAGAGCAGAATGGAGATCTTCTTCATCCCGTCTGACACGCGAAGCGACGTGCGTTGACTGAACGGCTGGGAAAGCGATGCGAGCGTCTGCAAGCTGTGGTCCAGGAGCAACAAAGTACGTACAGTGCTACACAAAATTAAAAATTGAGAAGATGGGAGATTTTTGTGTACCGACAAACCGTCGGACGATGCATCTTCCGGCCACGCTTGGGACTTCCGCGCAGGCGCCCCCTTATCGAAAGAAATCGACCCCCTGGATTGCGAGATCTCGACGAACGTTGTATTGACAACCGGCAACTGCTGTTGCATGTCAACAAGCTGTTCAAATTGGTGGCTAAGCTGACGGAAGCTGAGAAGCGCATGCAACTCATCATCATTCAAGTCTCCTAACACAAAGCTCATGTCGTAAATCGGGAAACCCACGCCATCTTCCGCCATCCGGCCTTCATTGTTGTTAACGTTCCTCCGATTAGATAACGCCTGCATAAAAAAATCACTCAGAATCACCTCGTCCGCCTGTTCCTCCTCTTCTCCGACACGCGAATCATCTAATACACGATGCTCGTCTACCGCGCCACCAACATCATGCCTCTTATCCCCACCCCCCTCCCTCACCTCTTGCAGCCCCCTGTCCTCTTTCAACTCCTTCAACACCTCTCTCGTCGCTCGATAATGCGACAAATCCTTTCCCATCTCTCTCTCATACCCTTCTATCACGTCATCTCGCTCCAAGCGGCGTTCCTCCTCCTCCTCAGTCATCCTCATAACCTCCTCCGGCAAATCCAGCGCCCAAGCCAGCAAACTCGGCTCCTCGTACGTCATCACGTCCTCCTTCCTCAACCAAAGACAACACCAACCCCAGTGAACAAACGACTTCTTCGCCACCTCCCTCCCGCTCCGAAGATGCCAAATCCGCACAGACCGGTCAATGCTCACCGTCAACAAGTACTCCCCGCACGGCGAGACGTCAATGCACGGTAAGTTGTGCTCATGCATCCCAAAAGTCTTGAACGTGTCATTCGGGCGCTCGCAACCCAAAGTCCCAGCGCGTAACTCGATGCGCATTCGACCCAGCAAACACCTGAGAACTGTCCGCATGGGCAGCAAACGACCAGACGGACTCATCGTTGCTTAAAGTGTACCGCAAATGTGTCATGTTAGTTTCGTCTGTCAAAAAAAAAACAAAACCACCTCCCCTCTCTCTACGGCTTCCGTGGACTCAGAACGAAACCTACTAGAGCACAATCGGCGACTTCTGCATGTTTTCTATCTCCCATATTCTGATCACTCCAGAGTCATGCACCGAAATCAGACAACTGATCCCAGCAATAATTTGACACCGCATGTAATTAATGCCATCCTGCTTTTTTCCCCCTCCACCAACAGAAAAAAAAAAAAAAGGACGTTACAACGAAAATTCCTCCCTGCCAAGAACCTCAACCCCTCGCTCCGCAGCCGCAAGGCCCGCAACGATAGAGACATACATTCCCATAATGGATTCTGTACAACCTTTGAAACGGCAGCCCCTCATCGTCCGTTTTGTAACAATAGATCGAAGAATTAGAACCAATAAACAGGCGCTTTCCGTCCGCCGACACCGAGAGAATGTTCAGCTTCTAAGCGCAACAAGGGGGAGTCAGAAATGTGGACCCCACGTCAAAAATACTGGTCACCTGCGCGTACGTCACGCGCCAAGACGCGTCAAAAACGTTACCCATAACGAAGGCCTAATTGAAGTAATGACCTCGTGGTCAAAATGTACTTTCAACCTAGAAAAACAAACGACCGTAGGATCAAATATGTGAGAATGAGAGGCGCCCATATCAGGATGAATGTGACACTTTATAACCAATCTTTTACTATTTTTTTATTTTTACGTCAAAAAATTCTTAATACCTCTCCTCAAAACCACCAACTGATTCGCCGCCCTGTTCGTGCCACCCTTCGAATCGCTAGGCTCGCATTGACGAACTCCAACGTGCGCCCCTTCGTTCCATCGCTCACCGCTGCCGGCACGTTCAAACCCAGAACGAGCCGTTCGTCCTCAGATTTTAGAAATTTCCGCGACACACCAAATGATCTGATAAAATTTTGTGAATTGACAAGCGATACATCAAGCGACGCGCCGAGCACTGACGACGGTTCTACCCACCTCGTGCGCAAATGAATCCGGTCAGCGGTGGCACTCTCCCCGCTCAGGACACACCCGCCTTCTTATGTGTTTTTTTCTTTGTATAAAATATTTTGACACGAACGGCACAAACCCATCTCGTTTCAGAAAAAGCCTGTAGTCCCTCTCTCAGCGCCTGGAAGTCATCCATTGTGGAAATTGTCGATGTATTGCAATCGAATTGGAGCGCGCCTGCACTTCTTGACTGAAGCATGTTGATGACGCGCATCACTCTACAGATAGCCGGCCCCATGCCCAGGAGCGTCACGGTAGTGCCTCTAGTGCGCGAGAGTCAGAGGGGACTCGAAGGATGGGGAACTGAGGCAATTCCGCCGCGTACCTGTCAGATCCAAACATTTTAAAATTTTTTTGCAGCAAACAATCGGCTTTGTATCAGAAGAAACGTAAAACTCAGTCTCGCCAAAGCTACGCTGCGGTCGCCTCCCAAAAGATGGTCTGTCGAGAAGAGAACGAAATGGTCAGACTCTCAAAAGAAAGAACGTGTATGGGCCGGGTGACGCGCACGTACATCCTTCGGTTGAAGCGAGCGCGCGCCGAGGTCGCGGAAGAGAGTGCTCCGGCTCGCTGCTCATGACCCGCGCTCGTTATCACAGTTAGTGCGAAATCTCGTACACTGTTTTCAATCAATGGAAACATGCCATAATTTTTTTTTTTTTCACCTCAACACAAAAAACACTTCTAGTCCAATGAACCGACGCCAATGGCTCTTCAGCATCTTGCTACTGCCATTCCTGGCGGTGTTCATATGGCGCAAAAGGTGGAGGGCGCTGGTGCTGTGCTGTTCGAGAGCTCGGAAGTCGCTTCCTCCTCGTCAGGATGACGCCCGTACCGAGAAGCGCGTTCCAATCCCAAAAAGAGCCGTTGTGGACACGCTCGATGTACGCGCGTTCGAGTGATCGGTTCTTCAGAGGAAAACGGTTTGCTGACGCCTTTTGTGCCTTGTAGACACTCCTTGTGCGAAGCGAGGGACGAGTTTCCGTGATTCAAGACGGCGTCAGAGCGTTGAGCAGACTCATTTCCAAATACAGCACGGATGTCTACCTGCTGACGAAGTGCGGCTCGGACCAAGAAGAGAGCCAAATACGCCAGCTATTGATTCAGGAAAACATTTCCGGACTCGAGCCTCACGTACGTGGGAAAAAGCGTAGAACTCTGAGCGAGCCCCTCGTGGACTTCAAGGGACGAAACATGTTCCATAAAGAAATTACTGTTTTGTGAGACAGAAGCAGGACGCATTCACATGGTGAGGCAGTTGGAGCCCGACCTCGTCGTCAGCGGTATGTCAGTGTTCAGCGAATTATGTTGTTTTTTGTGCAAAGTTTCGCAAGCGCTGATTTTGCGTTCGTGACCAAGGCTCGTTGCCGATGCTCAAGGAGCTCGAGAAGTGGGTGCCGAATCTGCTGTGCACGAGGAAGGGCGTGTCAGATGGCAGGGTGGCGTTCGGAGCCATGGCCGACATTGGCACGGGGGAGCATTAGACCGACCGTACAGAAAAAAAAAAGTGTACGCTGCATAAAAAATTGCTTTTAAGTGATAGAATAGAACTCGCGTATGATAACAGGTACGGACGTAGGCGGCACGGCGCCGACTTCGCTGATGACCATGGATATAAATTCGGTGGGGGTGAGGTCGTATACGAGGTTGAGTAGTTTCAGGTTGGGGTTTTCGCGCCAAAAGTGGAGGGGATTCGAAGAGGGCGGGTTTGAGGAGGATACGAGCTCCTCTGGGTCGCCGAGTTCATTTTGACATATGGAGTCGAGCTGGCTGAGCTCGCAGAACTTGTAAGTTTCGCAAACCACGAGGACCGGGATATGGTTGGCATTGGCCATCATGCACACAATCGCTGTACCGACACGGCTGTAGACCTGGCCGTTGTTCATAAGAGCGTGGGCCCCTATCAGTACCTTTGTGGCCGTTTTGATGACGTAGGAGATGGCGTTGAGGAGAACGTACTCGCACGGTATGCGGAGCATCGAAAGCTCTTCGAGGATAGTCCTGCCCTCGTAGTGCGGCCTAGAGTCGACGATGATGGCACGAAACCGCTTTCCCTGTCTGGCGGCCTCTTTGAGAGACTCGAGAACGGCATTGGATCGACAATAGGTTAGAATGACGTCTCCGTCGTAAATTTTTTGACTGGTAATTTTGGCAGCTGTCTTTTCTGCGTCAACAACACGATCTCGAATCAGCGTGTCTAGTTCTTCCACGAGATAGCGCTTAGCCTCTTCGACGCTCATGCTCATCGTGTTCCCGATCTTCCTCTTGAAATGTCGAATCATGTTGCCCATGCCAATCGAATACGGACGACAGTCTTTGATGAACTGAATGGTCGGCTCGATTACCTTCTCTAGCTCCATTCCGAAGCATTTGTTGGTCACCTGCACGTAGTTCTCTACAAAGTTTCTGAACATCTCCAATATGGCCAAACAGCGCGCATTCGCGCCCTGAATCTGGTAGGACGCGTACTTCAGCCCCAAGGAAATTGCCACCGATGGGATGTTCAAACCCCCTAGCATAATTCTCTCCGAAATTCTGGTGCTCGACGACCTCTCAAACTGAGGCAAATGCGAAAATAACGTCACCTGCTTCCGACTCGGCTCCAACGATATAATCTGCTTCTTCTTCGCCCTCTCTCTCTGCTTGGGATAGTCGTATTGGGGCTTCTTCGACGACTTCGGACCACCGCCATTACCCTTCCTCGCGCCGCTCTGTTGGCGCTCGCCCTTCCTCCCCTTCTCCTCATCCTCCCCCGCCTCCTTCTTGGCGAAACGCGTCAGTACTTAAACGCATCGGTACACAATCCATACACGCCGCATACATACTTTTTCTCTCTCTCGCGCGTCTTTTTCCTTGTCTCCAAACTGCAGTGGCGTGAACTTCTTCATGGAGGTGGCGTTGCCGTTCCCTTTCTTATCCAACGCTTCTTCTGCGCCCTCGCGGAGACCAATTTTTCCCCCCTGTTAGCCCGGCAACTCCACGTGCGCTTGTGCGGTCCCCCCACGTACCTATCCGCTTCACCGTCTCTCCGTAAGAGGAGGAGACCAGCGCGTCGTACAGCTGGTCGCACTCCATCGCCAGCGTCGAAAATGCGCTCCCGACCAAATCGCCTCTGTCTCGTGGACGCGAACGGGGGCCAACAAAAAAAAATGAAAAAAAAAAAACTCGTAACACGCATTTTTCGCGCGCCCCCTCGCCCCCACCTCAGAAATCTTCTACAACACACAATCTCCCAAACACCCGCGCAGCCCGTCGCGTCCCCCCGCAAGCGCAGCGCTCGCGGACGAACCCACACAGAAACACTGCTTTGCGCTACACGCGCGACCAAGCAGACCAAGCACCGGTATCCGCCCGAGCAAGCTCATTTTGTTTATTGCTTTGTCCTTCTGTGGTGAGCGTACTGCACCACGCACCCGACGGACGTCCCCAAAAGAATGACGGGGTAAATGATGTCAATGTAGGGAATGTTCTTTGGCAGGTTCAGCTTTTGTCGGTGATACAGCTGGACTACGGTGTTGATGATCCCCAACACGAAGTACTTTTCGGTGGAGATGAAGTAGTCTAGTGAAATCGCTATCAAGAGAGAGCCTATGAAACTTGTTGCCAAAATGACGGCAATCGTTTCCAGAACAACTGAGAGGACTGCACAGCCTATGATAATCACGGCGCACGCCACGTAGTAGTACACGGGCGAGTAGTCAGTGTGATTTTTGATGATCACTGACGTCGAGTTCACGAGTAACCATCCAAAGATGATGCCAATGCAGAAAATAATTATTTTCCTAATACACAAAATGGCAGATACACCCGTTATCGCAAGTGCTATGAGCGCCGTCGCGTAGAGCTTCAAATCGGTGTATATATACAACGCGTAAAAGGAAGTCGCGAAGACTGTCAACAATATCAGAGCGCTCACCACCGCCTTGAAGAATCGTTTAGTTTTCTAGGACTTGAAAATCGACTGAATGGTCCACAAATGCACACGCACCCTATATATTCGGAGTCCCAGGAGCAGAGACATGACACCCAAAATCAATATAATGGAGGCCGCCACGTACAGCTCGACCGGATTCGATCTTATGTAGTCCTCGAAGTTGAGGGCATTGATTTCAGCGCGAAAATCTGCTCTCACAAAACGTCAACACTCTCTCTATGCTGGACGATTCGGGGACTTCTCAGACAGGCCTCGACGCAATTCCTAGACTTGCTAGCGCTTTCGAACCCCCCCCTCATCGAACAATACGCCCCTTCGCTCCGAAGCTCAATTTGGAAAGGCTCGTTTGGAAAAAAAATAGAATTCAAAAAACACCCCTCCAAAAAGCCTCCACGTACCCCTAATGATATCCTTTAAATTGCCAAGGACTTTTGGAAACACGCACTGCCGTCAGTACAACTCTTACACACGCATGCGTCTCTGTTCCGAAAAAATCGTACCTTGACGTATAGAGTCCTCCACACTTGACGAACAGCCTACAAACACGTTCTGTGTCGACACGTTCAACAAAGACACGAGCATCAAAGATGCTATGAAGACTGACACACCGGACATGCTTCTTGGTTACTGTTGCAACTGATATATACTGATATATATATATATCGCAAATTATTAATTCTTTTTTTGCGTAATATATCCAAATAGTATGTTCAACCAACGCGTAGACCGCCCCCGCTCGCCCCCCATCGCCGGCTCAGGCGCACCGGAACATGCGTACTTCTTCCGCCTGCGGCCAAAAGGGTGGCGCGGAACCTCCCAGCGAGGCAAAAGGGCACCACCACCATAGACACAAAGGTTGAAACTTGCACTATGTATTTTTTTTAATCTAGAACCCTCTGCAAATCCACGGCACGCGCCAAAAATAGCCCCAACCATCCCCGTCCAATCTCAAATGACGCGCCGAAGATGCGCCATAAATCCGAACGAAAGGCTCGCATCGAAGCCGCCTTCAAACGTTATTTTTCACAGAACCGACAAACACGTATGTGCATCCACCCCCCGAGTGCCACCTTGAAAGACCGTGCGCCCAAGTTCGGTAAACTTCCACTCCTCGTGGGCCACACAAATCGCGACACCCCTGCGAAGAAGTACCCGCAGATATCCAAAAAAATTTTTTTTATGCACACGATTTCATCGCCATCAATTTAGATCTCGCCTCACATTCCCCTCTACCGGATCTGGGTGTCCATTCTCCACGACATGGTACGTGCCTGCAACCTCGCCTCCAATCCGGGAGAAAACGCATAGGCACCCACTCAAAGCGCTCAGTCAGGTGGAGGGCGGTAAACCCGCCCACCGCCATCCGTACACGCCTCGTTGCAGCGTCGTCGGAGAGCGCCCACTTCTGCTCCCAGCAACGGGGAACGCCTCGGGCGACACCCGCTCTTCCGGCCGCGTCGGAGCTACAATAATTTTTTTTTGTTACTGACAGATTTGCGGCACCTTTTAGTCAAACAAAAAAGTAAAGGAACCAGCTCAAGAAGCGTACTACGGCCCAAAGGGTGTACACCAAGACGAACTGGTGTTTGGAATTGCCCGCATCTATGCTTCCTTCAATGACACGTTCGTGCACATCACCGATTTGTCCGGAAAAGAAACCATATGTCGTGTGACAGGGGGTATGAAAGTCAAGGCGGACCGAGAAGAATCCAGTCCTTATTCAGCCATGTTGGCGGCACAAGACTGCGCCGCTAGGTGCAAGCAGGTGGGAGTCACCGCCATCCATGTCAAACTGCGTGCCACGGGCGGTACAAAAACAAAAACGCCCGGCCCAGGCGCACAACCCGCACTCAGAGCACTCGCCCGTGCCGGATTAAAAATCGGACGTATCGAAGATGTCACGCCTATTCCAACCGATGCAACTAGAAGAAAGGGTGGTCGCCGCGGTCGCCGACTTTAAGCTGCCTCAAATTACCTTTAGACTTCGTATATATGATTTAAGCGCAAAAAATATGACGCCTTCCTTTGTTCAGCATTTTCTGTCGATTTGAGTATATTCATTCGCAAACGCCCCCTTTTTTCGAGGTGCCCCCTTTCGCTCCATGTCACGCGTGCGCTCCGTGGATGCATCGTAATAAAAAATCGGAAATTTAGGCGAAATTTCTCCTCGTTTGTCGCCAAATACGCTTGAGCTCGTCGACGGCATAGTCAAAATGAACGGGGTCTTGCAACCTTCGCGACGGCTCCGACAGAGTCGAGCGAAGAGCTGTCGCTTGAAGAGCGTGCCGACAATGCCCTGAGTGTTTGGCGGTGAGCATGTCGAGCTGATCGGCCATTTCGTTGGCGTGTTCGAGCAGGCGCACGGGGAGGTCGGCCATAGCGGCGACTTCCAACCCAAGGCTGTGAAGACACGGCAGAGTAGAGAGTCTGTAAGAGAAAACGAGTGACCCGTTAGATTGGTGAGACGCCATGTGTACACATTGGAATGGGACGCTTTTAAGGCGGAGGTCAAGCACCAAGCGGTGGTAATGAGTAGAGAATAGCAAGCGACATCCAAAGGATGACAGATAGTGCAATACAGAATAGGCAATGGAATAGCCGTCAAAAGTGGACGTTCCTCTTCCGAGCTCGTCAAGAATGACAAGCGAGTGACGAGTTGCTGATTTTAAAACAGACGCAGTCTCCTGCAATTCTCTAAGAAATGTACTTTGATTGGCCAGTAAGTTGTCACTAGCGCCAATGCGAGTAAATATGCGGTCTACTGGACTTAAGTCGAACCTGCTTGCAGGAACCATACAACCGAGGTGGGCCATAATAACTAAAATACAAACCTGACGGAGCAGTGTGCTCTTTCCGCCCATGTTGGGGCCCATAACGACCATAGTCGGCGCCACGTCTCCCCCTAGCTTCAAGTCATTGGGCACAAATGCACTTCCGAGCGCCGGACGAGCGAACGGATGAATCATGTTTTCTGTGTCAATAACTGGATTTGTACCGTCACGGTACGAAATAAAATTGGGAACGCACGCCGTCCCTTGTGACCGTATTCCATCGCTGTACCTCGAAAAACTCAGTATTACATCCAACTCTGACGCATAATCAACGCATTTTAAAATGGACCCCAGGAACCGGTCGTTCACCATTTCCACATAACGTGCCAAAGATTCTCTTGCCAACTCTTCTAGTCTGTCGTTGCATTCGTTCAACTTGCATTTCAGACGATCGATGATCGGCACGCTGTATTGGGCATTCTTTTTCGACTCCTTCAGCTTCTGCCAGTCGTTCGGTACGTTCAAATCGTGGCTCGTCACCGTGACCCACAAACACCTCGACTTCCCCTCCCTCAAACATATCGATTGATCCCCTAGTTTTTCTCGAAAGCGACTCACCTCTTCCTCAATCTCCCGCTCAATGCTCGCTATCGTGTCCCTCAGCTCGTCTACCCTCGCGTCCGCGCCTCGACCGGGAACCAGCTTCTCCTCCCTTCTCGCCGCCTCGCGGTCGAAACCGCATAAATCCAAAAAATCACTCTGATCCGGGAAGTCCGCCACGTACCGCGCCAACAAACGAGGCAACTCGTACTCACTCAAGCTGCCTTTGATTCTAGAGACCGTATTGTTCAATTTTTCGACCAAATCCACAAAATCCAAAAATAGCTTCAAGGAAATGTTCTTAGAACGAACTCGAGCGGACAGCCTCTCCAAATCACCTCCCAGACCCCGAAAGTCACTCGAGAGGTCACTCAATATCCACGCATGCTCGCACAGGA
Source organism: Schistocerca gregaria (assembly GCF_023897955.1). Lineage (NCBI taxonomy): Eukaryota > Metazoa > Arthropoda > Insecta > Orthoptera > Acrididae > Schistocerca > Schistocerca gregaria. The sequence goes on from NW_026062325.1 coordinate 10,380, forward strand.
ACCCAACCGCCTCTTGCACCTCCAAAACGTCCGCAACTCGGCGCATGGGATGGCATAAACGCCTCCTCATTCGGCGTCTCCCAAACGGTGTCGAACAGCCGCTCAACAACAAAGACAACAATGTCCCTTCCGTCCCTCCGTCGTCACTGTTCTCCAGAATTTCCAGGTTCTTAAGCGTCATGGCGTCCAGCGTCATGTACTCGGCTTCGAAATCCAACAGTTTGTCGCTGTTCCAGGTGTACCGAGCCCTGGGAACCATTTCCGTATCTAAGGTCGTCACCGACATTTGATCGCTTTTTGTGTTGTTGATTCTCACCAACTTCCCAAAATAGATCGCCACCGCGCATAGAGAGCTCATCGCCAACTTACTCGTCGAGTCCTCGCTCAACATGCACCGTACGATAGGATCCGGTACAGAATCCCAAACTTGCTCTTCGATCCCGGAAAAATACTTCGATAGTATCTTTAACACGTCCTGACGCTCTGGAAACGACCCATCACTGTAACACGCATTCATCAACGCCAAACTCAAAGCTTTCCGCGTCTTTCGAGACGTTCGCTTCTTATCCCATAAAACTTCCTTCGGCCTTGCTTGCAAAACCAACGTCTCCAACTTAGACCTTCTATCGTCGTCCTCAAAGCAAAACACGTCCCAACGATAAGTGGACACATCAACTATCGATAAACCAATCTCAACTCGCCCATCCCTCGTTTCCTTATCTACCACAGACATCAAACACCTCGTCCCGCCCACTTTTTCGTCCTTATCGTATTCATCGCCTATATACGTTCCGGCACTCACCACGCACGTCACCTTTCTCTTCTCTGTCGCTCGGCTCTGTGCCTTCTTCTTCTTCTCCTCGTCGCTCCTCGCCGTGCTCTCCTGAGAAATCATCGCCACCTTGTACCCCTGATTCACGAACTTCGACACCCACTCTTCTACTTGGCGTCGATTGACTCCCACGCTGTCCAAATTCTGGTTGTACACCAGACCAAACTTCTCCACGCCCACATCTGCGTCCCCGGCAAACAAACAATAAAAGTCACCCTGTTGAAAAAAAACGATCTCGTCAAAGTGGTCTTTCTTGTATTCCCAATACTGCCTCTTCGGCTCAGAAAAGGTACTCCACACTTCAGGAGGTATCCAAAGACTCGTGGAATCATATCCCTCGTCCGCGGGACTCCTTAGAAATTTGTCCACCGGATTCCTGGCAAAATCGTTCTTGTGCGACGAGCTGCCAACCTTCTTCTTCGCTTTCATGCCCTCTTCCACAAATCCATCCAACGCGCGCCGCCTCGCCTCGCTATTCAACTGCCCCCCACTGCTAGAACCTTTTCCGGCCAACTGTTCCAACTCCGCCGACACAGATTCAGACTCCACGCCCCCATCGCTGCCTAAACGCTCCAAACACCCCTCCTGACTCGAACGCTCCCCACGCGTCGGCGACGGCTTGAAATATTGAGTAATCTTCGGAAAAGATGTCCCAGACCCGCCTCTCTTCAACATCGAAGAACGATCGCACTCTACCTCTGTCGCCGGCGACCCACCTCTCTGCGTCAACCATCTCTTCTGTTCATACACCCTCCTCTTCCGCATGGCCTCCTCTCGATTCCTCCTGATCTTGTCTCGCGCACGCACAAACACCGCGCTTAGCAACCACCTCACGCCCCTTCTTCATACAACACACACACACACATGCACACACTCGGCCAGCTGCGCCCTGCTCTTTCAAACGTGCCGCCCATCTCGACGCTCACACGCGCACGGAACGTACCACTTCCAGCTGCTTCTGTGTCAGCGTGATCGTCTCGCCCTGGCCGTCCTCTGGCAACGACGGACTCGCAGATGAGTCCTGCTGCCCAACAGTGTCGCAAAATACAGAATTTCGTTTTCTATCGGCAGCTAATTCCATTTCGTATTACGGTTTACGACGCGCAACGTCAGTTCAGGACCAGCTCTTAACAACGTCAGTCGGATCTCATTGAATCCAATCGTAAGCAGGCAGTCTTATTGTGCGCGCCTCTGGCAACTGAATGTGTACAACATTTTTCAAAAAATTTTTTGTTAATTCTCAATATCTATAACTCGCACAACCGGACGAACACGCACCTTCGCGGCAATTTTGACCCCCCTGAGGACGCCTCTCCTCCTAGCCGAGCCAAATCCACGCCGACCAGCTTTCTCCACAAGAGCGTTTTTGCTGGTCGCAATGAATTCGAACAAATGCCCGAGGACGCCCCCCTTCCCTAACGCGAAAGGGAAGCGTCTTCGGAAGCCTCTCGACTGCTCTTTGTGGCGGCCCGAACAACTCAAGGCAAAATGTGAAAAAAAGGCAACAGCTGTACAAAATTTTCGAACATGACAACCATCCAACTCCCCCCAGCAACCCATCCCTAAACTACACCCCATTAACCGTGTGGCCTATCTCCCCCAGTCCCGTGCGAGAACGTGGTTTGCTCCCCAAAAAAAAAGTTTAATTTTCTATTGCTCATTTCGCACGAGAAAAATCAGATCTCTCACCCTCCGACGCCCATTCCGAAGGGTTTTTTTTTTTGCTCTCTATTACTCGTCATCTGGCGTGCATTCTGTGACACCATTCAAACGCTCGAACCGTTTCAGCCAGTTTTGGGTCAGTGTTCTTTAATGGCCGTATGCGAGACCTCTGGCATCGGCGCTTGATCTCCCTGGCATCACCGAGTAATGACCGCATCCTCCGCTGAAAAAACAGGCAGAATTCTTCCGGAGACTGACGACGAAGGCGCTTCCGTGCGTCAAGACTTTTTTTTAAAACTCGTGGCGATGCCTTCCTAACCTTGTCTCCGTCGGCACAATCCGTGCACTCCCCTCCTTCAACCTAGGCTGCTGAACTGGAGATCAAAAACGTCGAAAACGCAAGTCTATACACAATAGAAGATGTCAAGTTCCTGCTGAAAAAAAACATAACTTATCAGATCGGCCGTGATTTGGCGGCCAATCGAACCGACGCGATCAATTTAAACCACGTTTCAGTGCATCCTAAACACGCTGAAATTTCAGTGGAACTTCGAGAATCCTACGACGGACACCTGATCAGCTATGTCGAGTCAGGCGTTTACCTCTCCCGATCAGAGAAGGCGAAGGGAGTTCCTTTGGATCTGGGGATCACTCATAAAATTCGCAGCGGGGATTATATTACTTTTGGCCAAATCAAATGTTTGTTTATACGTTCTGCGCCAAAATCGGCCGACACTTTGAAAATTGAAGACCACGGACCTCTACCGCGTCTGTTGGTCTCCTTCCCGGAACGGACCGTGCGCCCACACCCATCTGGGCATCCTCTGTCCTTTGATGGACCTTTCTCTAAATCTATGTCTACACCCCATTCTTCAATTTGCCAACTACGAACGGTCAATTCCGATCCCACACATAACGTCAAACGCTGCGCCAACCCCGGATCTCACACTGCCTCCAAGTCTTCCACACCGACTTGTACACAGTTGCTTCAAGACATTCACAAAATCTTCAATTCAAAAATTTCAGACGCGCCCGTTTGCGAGGGAAGTACTCCGAAACGTCGCGCCTTTTCATCTGTCCTTCTAGATTTTTCTTTTAGCAACTCTTCGCGTCAGTCACCTTTCTTTGATCAAGATCTTCTCTTGTGCGACGAGCAGGACTACTCGCGAAGCGTCATCGACGAGAGATCGGTTCTCTCCGAAACAGTTCACTCTAACAGCCATGATGAAGACAACCAAGTCAACAGCTCCTGCAGCCCTATCGATATTGTACTGTCTGCCAAATGGTTTTTGTTTCCTTCGAAAGCAGTTCCAGCCCTCCGCCTAACCCTTTTTTCCCCCCCGCACAACTTTTCAAACAAAAAATACCTGCCAGCCATGGACGTACGCGTCTACCGACGACAGCACCGAAGTAGCCACCCAGATAATCGATCCACCCATCGACGAAACAAAAGATGAAGAGCCACCGCCCACCTTACTCGAAATCCCGAACCAGGCGAAGAAAAGAGAAATCTGCCACTTGGAAGACAGCAATTCGTCTAAAAATCCCGAGAACATTATCGAACACTCCGTTTCAGACAAACTTCATCGTAACTTGTCTTCTTCGTGCGCCGAATCTACCAGCAATCTCCTGGAAAAAGACCCTTCCGGCCCCCCTGATTGTTCCTCTCATCTAACTCGCCAAAAAACATGCATTCGAACTCCCAACTCAACTTCCAGTGTACCATGTTCAAAAAACTTAAAAAAAAAAAAAACTGTCAAGTCCTCTCCTCACCACCAATCCGGACCCACACTTCAAGGGGGCACAGCCTCGCCTGGTAAGTCGGAATCAGAACCTACTCATAACCAACCTCTTCCACGTGCGTCGTTAGATACTTGCAAGACTACCCCACGTCGGCGTCCGTCCCTAAGCGTCGCATTTACCGGTTTCAGGAAGGACCTCATCTACCCTCTCCAAGAAGACGTCGTGCGCCTAGGGGCCAATGCACAGCAACACGTAAGGTCTAATTGCGATATATTGGTCTCAGAAAAAGTTCAGAGAACCGTCAAATTTTTGTCTGCCATCAGCAATGGGTCCCAGATTGTGACTTCGGAGTGGATCAGGGCATCTACTTCCGCAAACCGACTTCTAGACACAAAGCCATACATTCTCATTGATCGAATATCAGAACGTCAATTTGGGTTCCGCCTCCAGGAAACGCTTCGAATTTCCGCTTCCACAGGACGTACTTTGCTAAAAAATTTGACATTTTATGCCACTCCATGCGTCAGGCCAAATCAAGCGCAGCTAGAAAAAATCATCTCCTCAGCTGGCGGAAGGTTGGTCTCGGACCTTCCTACAAAACCATATTGGAACGAATTGGAAAAATTCGTCATTTTGTCTTGGTACGCAGCACTGCCATTTTTTTTAGTATTTCTTTTTTTTGTGTAACTGACTGATCTTTTTCTCGTATGCGTTGCCCTAAAACCTGCCTCTGCTTTTGCTTCTTGACTGAACAGCATGGACGACGCTCACGTTGTGAAAGTTTTTTTGGAAGCCGGATTCAGAGTCTATACCAGTGAATTTCTGCTCCTGGGCATTCTCCGACAGAAATTAGAGTTTGACCTCAATTCTATGCTCGATGACGTCAATGCCCTTTTCGGTGCTATGGGCAACGGCATCAATCAACGAAGCACGCGGTCTTTCACTAAAAAATTAAACAGACCATAAGAAGACGCCAGGTCTTTTTCTTTGCATGTTGGACTCCTCAGAAGAGCGTGGCGATGGCCTCCTCTCACGTTCGCATCACGAATCTCGCACAATTTATTTTTTTATATCTTCATGCACCTGGTGAGTTTTTTTTTTTGATACAGAAGTATCATTGACCCTATGTCCAACTCTGTAGAGATCACACACGTTTTCAAGTATGTCGGCAGCAGCCGAATTTACTTTTCGAAGTCGTCGACCATTACTTTTTTCTCGAGCATTTGCATTTCCGTCCTCAACTGATGCGCCTCTGAATTAGACCCGTCTGTCGCTCTAGACAGTGAGGAACCTCACTAACATGTCCCGTCCCGTTCCTTTCGCAGACATCACTGGCGAGACGTGTTCCTCGCTAGCTGGAAAAAGTATCCCAATCCAAAGTGTCCTGAAATACTCAGCGTGGATCTGGTGAACAAGGAAATTGATCCTGTTACCGGCTGCCTCACTACGACCAGGGTCTTGGTCTATGAGAGCGCGGTTCCAATTTGGGTTCGCCCCGTACGTCGGCCGGAATCGACGGGGCTTTTTTTTCTGGCCCTAGATGTGTGTGTACATGTCTCTAACGCGAAGTGCTCTTCAGCTGTTCAAGCAAACGCCGATAATCTTTGTGGAGGAGGCCAGAGGTGCGTCGTGCACGAAGGGACTAGTAGCCGCGGCCGGTGGGGTGATTTTTTCATCACTGACACAAGAGGTTCAGTTGACCCTATCAACAAGAAAATGGTTCTCAAGGCGCGCAACGTGACTTTTGATAAAGTCGTGAAGACAGAAGAGACGTGCATTTACACGCCGAATGCCGAGAATCCTAATTGGTGCGTAGCCGAGGAGGGATTCATGCGCGCACTGCTCTAAGTCTCAGATCTGTCTAACGATTTTTTTTGTGCGACGTGTGCGTCACAGGACGAATTTGCATCAAACAGCGAAATTTGAGTCGGCGGTCAGCGGCGTCGCCTCGATCATCGAGAACGTATTATTGAGCAAATTTAGCTACAACGCCTCGAAGGGCCGGCAAATCATGGAGTCGGCGATTCAGGCCGTGGAGAGCGAGATGCCCGCGTTCTCAAACTTCGAGTAAATACGTGACAGTTTTGCACAAAAAGTGCACCGATCAAAAAAATTGTACCGGTTTTATGGAGGAGGCCGTCAGACGCTCACGCGTTACCTCGGATGGCGCGCGACGGTGTAAGACGGCGTCGCGAGGCGAGTGGATTTCGAGGAGGGGACTTCTCCTTCCCGAGGAGAGAAGGTTTGCATTTGCGAAGTGGCGATAGACAGAGTTTTTATGGACAAAACACGTTATATACGTTCATTCCACGTTATACGTTCATTCGTCGTCGTCGTCTTGCAGCCCGGCTCTTCTGTTGTAGTTTCTTTCCTGCAATTTCTTCTGTGGTTCCTTGCCGAGGAAGTACTCGTGCCTTCCGGTGTATTCCCTGGAGCCGTCGATGTATTCGTGGAAGCTGGCGTAGGCGGGATGTCTGGCGATGATGGAAAGGATGACGTTCGTGAAGTCCCCATCGATACCCATGCAGTTTAGGTCCCAGAATAGGGAGAAGGTGTGCTTGAGGCACCGGTGAATGTACTCTAGAACGAACGCCTCACTGTACCCGGTGAGGGGGTAGCCTTTTTTGTTTCTGTTGGCGGCAGTTTTCCTGGATGTCACGGTCTTGCTCGCGGGGAGAAGAGAGATGAAGGAGACGACAACAAGGTAGATCTTTTCTTCGAGGAAATCGATCAGTCGTTTCATGGATTCCTTAGACTTGTCGTCCCAGATTGCTTGGGAGGAGAAGAACACATTCTTCATCTTTTTTAAGGCATCTTCTAGATCAATGTCGGGCCGAATTGGCTTGTAGCGTCGCATTTCGGCGATGGACGCGACGCACGAGGCGGAGACGCAGCGGACACTGGGAGTCGGGTAGTCAAGGAGTTCGACGAAGGTGGGGAAGGCGAGTGTTATATAGTTCGGTATGTTTTCCAGTTCGCAGAAGGTGATGCAGAACTGCCAAGCTTCCATTAAGTTGATCATTTTTAGCAGTTTTGTATCGTTGACTTTTCCCTCAGGCGATTCGCGTGTTTTGTTGGTGGTCTCTTCGTCGTCGGCATTGTTTTCTTCCGGAAGCTCTTCGTCAAAGCTCAGCGAGGCGTATATGGCGTCCATGGTGGGGTTGATGTACTTTGACAGCATGAATTCGATGCTCTTGTTGTCTTGGTAGCAGGCCATGGAGACCAGCAGGTGAGGCAAGTATTCGAGGCGGTTCAGCGCGATGTCTATGAAGATGTTTGTCAACGAGTCATAGAGGTAGTTAGACTTCCCAAGCATGGACAAGTAGCAGTACAAAATTACTTCGACTACTCGTGGATTGTCGTTTTCCTTGAGAGACAGCTCTAGTATTGGGAGCATTTTCCTTCCCTCATCCTCTATGTGCAGGTTTTGACGCATCATTTCGTCGTACATGTAGTCGATCCACTTGACTCGCAGGTGTCGGCTGGATGGTAGCAGTTCGGTGTCAGCGCGGGGCCCGAAAAAAAAAAAAAACGTTTAGAAAGAGGTTACTTGGTGCACATTGGCGCGTGCATTAGACGCGCGCTCGACGTACCCGCGCGAGGTGATGAGCGAGTTGTAGAGCATTTCCACGCGCTCCCAGTCCTTTATTTCGACGACTTGGGTGTCGGGGTAGCTGTGGGAGTGGAGCTTGCTCTGCCTGTCATGGATGTCTTCTGGGTCTTTGCGAGTGAGTTCGTTGTTAGCTGGGTGGATGGTTGGTTGCTTCGAGAACATATTTGAGGATGGCGATGCTGAAACTTTTTGGGTGCTGAGAGATATGCTTTTTTTTTTCGCCTTTCTTGGTCGATGCTTTGGCATGCGCATTTCTAAAAAAAGAAAAAAAAACGGTCTATTCACAGACTCGAGCGGCGGTTTCGTGGCTGCGTGCGAAGGGGTGTCCATTTTAGGTCTGGCCTGCTTTACTGCACAGCCGAGTGGCGCGGGTGAGTGAAAATTTTTTGGCTAGCGCGTCGGACGGCGTCCCGGTGAAAACGGGTTCGGGAGAGCGCCGACGCCCCGCAGCGCAGTTGCCCGAGCCCGTTGGAGGGAGGAGCGTCGCGTTTCTTGACGGGTGGGGTCTGCGTTGGGGGCGAGTTTCGCGAGAACACGCGCGCGAAGCTGTGTGTGGTGGTGTGTATGAAAATGATTACAGAAAGAGGAGAGGGAGACGCGTCGAGGGGGGGTATTGGTGGTGGTAGAGGGCGCGGTCTTTGGTGGAGCCGATGCGACTTAGCGTTGTGCGGGTCGCGTGTTTTATTTGTGGGGTACGTGGAGGGCGTGGGTTCAGGTTTCCGAGGGCCTCTCCTCTATTGAGAGGAGGGTGAGGGTGCTGCAGTCGAAGTCTTCTTCTTGGAGGAACCTCCTGAACCCTTCGTCGATGTGTATCCATGGGTGGTTTGCTATGCTATTCAGGAACTTTTCGAGTCCTCGCTTGCGTGCTTCAATGAACTGGGGGTGGAATCGGCCTTTTGTTTGGGGGGATCAGCACACGACGCCTTTGAGGTGTCTTTTGGAGTTGTCGCTTTGTCTTTAGGGTTTCGTCATACCTAGTTTGAGGTTGGCCATGATGCCGTTGGTGGGGAGCTTTGCGATGGCGAGACAGCCGGAACGTTTCGAGACGACTCGCACGATGTGCGCTCTGAGCTGGACGAAGTCATTGTATCTTCTTCTCACGGTGGAGGTTTTCTTGAAGTTGGGCAGAGCCGACTTCGAAGGGTGTTAGTGACTGGGAGTACGAGTCAAGGGCTCGTCGTTTTTTCCCGAGGGTCTCAGTACTTCGGTAGTTATCTTATAGGTGGTGTATACGGGTCGGTTGTCGGGATCGGTGACGATTCTTGGGTCTGAGACCTCTACGGTGATGTATTCGGGTGTTTGATACATCGGGAGGACGCAGAAAGAGTGGTCCGGGCGGGGCGTAGCTTTTTCCAAGTGTGCCAGTTCTTTTTTTTTTTTTTTCGTTTTGTTCGTGAGGAGCGGATCAGTTGTTTTCTAGGGATGGTTTCGAATTCCGTCGACAGCGGTTTCAAGGTGATCGAGGACGATCCCTACTTGAGGCCCTACGCCGACTCGATTAGGGAGAGGTACGCCGGAGCGGCGTTGGCGTGCAGGCGGGGCGGTGTTTCCTGCTGGGGGGAGGTGGAATTTGACAGGTTTTTTTGTTTTTTTTTTCAGGTTTGGCAGGTACAAGGAGGTGAAGGCGGCGATCGAGGAGTCGGAGAAGTGCACGCTGGTCGAGTTTGCGGGGGCGTACAAGGTGATGGGGCTGCATCGGACGGAGGGTGGGGTGAGGTACAGGGAGTGGGCGCCGAACGCGCATCGGTTGACGTTAATGGGCGATTTCAGTACGTTTTTTTTCGAGTTGCGAGTTTTCGAGAGTTCGTTTTCTCTATTTTTCTCTGACGCGGTGAAGATGGGTGGGATCCGAGGGCGAACCCGCTGGGGAGGTTGGAGTTTGGCTTTTGGGAGTTGTTTTTGCCGGACGGGGACGGCGCGCCGGCGATAGCGCACGGTTCCAAGGTGAAGGTGTGTGTGTGGGTGAGCGAGGACGATTACATGGTGAGGATTCCCGCGTGGATTACGTACTGCGTGCAGGAGGGCGGGGGGGGGGGTGTACGACGGGGTGTTTTGGGACCCTCCTGAGAAGTACGAGTTCAAGTACGAGCGTCCTGCCGTGCCCGCCGGTTTGAGGATTTACGAGACGCATATAGGCATGGCGGCGTCGGAGCCGCGCATTGGCACCTACGCGGAGTTCAAGGACGTGGTCTTGGACTATGTGGTTGATTTGGGGTACAACGCGATTCAGATTATGGCGATTATGGAGCACGCGTATTACGCGTCGTTTGGGTACCAGGTGACGAATTTTTTCGCGCCTTGTTCTCGATATGGGACGTGCGAGGAGTTCAAGGAGTTGGTGGACGAGGCGCACAGGCGCGGATTGTTGGTGTTCCTCGACGTCGTTCACTCTCACGCGTCGAGGAACACGGAGGACGGGTTGAACAATTTCGATGGGAGCGGACATCAGTACTTCCACGACGGACCTCGGGGGTTTCACTCTATTTGGGACTCGAGGCTGTTCAACTACGGGTCTTGGGAGGTGAAGAGGTTTTTGTTGAGCAATTTGAGGTACTGGGTGGAGGAGTATCGAATCGACGGGTTTCGATTCGACGGCGTCATGACGATGATTTACCATTCGAGGGGCATTGGGGGGACGCCGACGAGGTACGACGAGTATTTCGGGCCCATCGTGGATCAAGACGCGATGGTCTACTTGATGCTCGCGAACGACATGTTGCACTCACTGCACCCGAACATCCTGACCCTCGCAGAGGAAGTCAGCGGGTTCCCGACCATGTGCAGGCCCATCGAGGAGGGCGGGATCGGATTCGACTACCGATTCGGGATGGGGATCCCGGACAAGTGGATCGAGCTCCTGAAGAAGCCAGATGAGGAGTGGAACATGGGCAACCTCGTCCACGCGCTGACCAACAGAAGGTGGAAGGAGAAAACGATCGCGTACGCCGAGTGTCACGATCAGGCCCTCGTCGGCGATAAAACGATCGCGTTCTGGCTGATGGACAAGGAGATGTACACGGAAATGACGACCCTGAAGGAAAAGAACATCATCATCGACCGCGGGATCGCGCTCCACAAAATGATACGACTGATCACGATGAGTTTGGGCGGCGAGGTAGGAAAAACTAACGGAAATCCACGAAAAAAAAAAAAAAAGAGGCTCTAACGGATTTTATTTTTTTTTTTTCCACACAAAGGGATACTTGACTTTCATGGGCAACGAATTCGGACACCCCGAGTGGATCGACTTTCCCCGCTCGGGAAACAACTGGTCCTATCACTACGCTTTCAGACGCTGGTACCTCGCCAAGGACCACCTCCTGCGGTACCAGTACCTTCACCGGTTCGAGCGGTGCATGAACAAACTCGAAGATCGATACCGCGTCTTTCAACTTAGCAGCTACGTCTCCCTGAAACACGAGTCCGACAAAGTGATCGTGTACGAGCGGGGGAACCTTGTGTTCGTGTTCAACTTCCACCCCACTCAGAGCTACTTCTCGTACCTCGTCGGCGTCCCCTCCGACCACCCTTACCAAATCATCTTGGACTCCGACTGGAAGGAGTTCGACGGCCACTGCCGAAACGACCCCTCCTGCGTCTTCCATCCCACGGCCAAGCCCCAAAACAACAGGCCGTTTTCCATGCAGGTGTACTCCCCGTCCAGGACAGCGGTCGTGTATTGTCCTGTCGACGAGTGCAAATCTTCTCTTCTGGACTAGAAAAAAAATAATTTTTTTTTTTTTAAGGAATTGCAAAAATAAATTATTGCCGAGCGCAATCACTTTTCCTGTGTCCTCCGATCGCGTCTCCCGTTTTCTACGCCGACCTTCCGCGATGCAGGACTCAGCAGTCATCGCCGAGACGAACCGCGCGGCCGACCTGGCGAGCGCGCGCACCGGCACCTATCTCTGCAACACCTGTCGCAGCCGCCTGTTCCAGTATGAGGGCTCCGTTACGATAAAACCGCCACTTGCGCATTCAGATTACTGACTCTTCCCGCAAAGATCCTGTCGCAAAACCGCGGAGTCCCCCAGTCTCCTGGTCTTTTCCGACCTCTCCGCTCCCGTTAGCGTCAAGCCGGATAGCTACGCCGGCGAATCCGCGTTCTGCAACTACTGCGGGTCGTACGCGGCGGCCGTGGTCGACTTGGACCCCGTCACCGGAGAATACATGCCCTCGAACGGCAGCGAAACGAGGCATTACATAGTTAGCCAGAAAAACACGTTCTTTGCTCCCGGGCCCGTCGAGAGCGGTGTCTGTTCGGAGCCGTCTCCCACTCCCTTTCCCATGCCCGTCTCTCACCGCACGATTGACCGATCGTTCGAGGCCATCGAACCAGAATTCAAAAAAGCTGAACTCAAAAAAGCTGAACTCAAAAAAGCGGAACCCAAAAAAACTGAAGCTGCGAGCAAACCTCCCCCGAATGCCAGCAAGAGCCTCTGCCTAGAGCCCTCTAAAAGCACCAGTTCCTCTGTCATCAGCACGCTGGCCTCTAGTCCGGTGGCCATTACCTGCACCGCCATCTTGGCCATATGTTCCGTCACCTACATTGGCTATTCGCTCCTAAAAAAAAGACCGGGACAAAAAATGTGAACATATATATATATATATAATAGACTGCGTGAACTTTTTTTTTTTTTTTTGAGATCTAGTCCAAGATGTGACCCTCTTCAACCGCGAAAAACACATTGAGCCTGCATGTCCATTTCGCCACTTTCCCTCTCTCTTGTCTCCAGCTATCCCCAGAAAGATGGGAAAAGAATCCGCGGCACTCAGCACAACGACTCGCGCGGCGGCCGCCGTAAGTCCACTGCGTAGTAACCTATTCGGGGACGCACCTCCATGCACATACACTAACACACCCCCCCCCCCCTACAGCCGGCCGCTCAAGTCGAGGAAGTGTACGGGAAACAGATCGAATCGTGCCTGCGAGACGTATTCCACCACGCCGAGTTTAGACCCCCCCAAAAAGAGATCGTCCTCTGCTTCCTGGGGGGCCACGACTGCTTCGTCTTGATGCCAACAGGTACACGTTCGGACGGGCTTGTGCGGTTCTATATTTAGAGCCGTCACGTTGACAGGTTTGCTTGCACGCGTTTGACAGCTGTCACGTTACGCGCGGCGTCTAGGCGCCGCGTGCTCTTCCGGAACCCAAGAGAGGTAACCGAAGCGTTTGTTGAAAAAAACAGGGGGAGGGAAGTCGCTGGGGTTCCAGATTCCCGCGCTGCTGTTCTCGGGGGTGACGCTGGTGGTATCTCCGCTGATAGCGCTGATGCAGAACCAAGTGAAGGCGCTGAGGGAGCGCGGCGTGGCAGCGGAAATGATGAACCACACGCTCTCGTCCGCGGAGAGAGAAAGAGTACTGAAGGACATGAGAAGGCCGCAGCCCAACACGAAGTTGCTGTACATCACGCCGGAGCTGGTACAGACGAAGAATTTCTTCGACACACTGAGGGGAATGTACGCGAGGGGTGTTTTGAGCGCGGTGGTGGTGGACGAGGCGCACGCGGTGAGCGCGTGGGGCCACGACTTTCGCCCGGCTTACGAGAAGCTCGGAGTACTGAAGGAGAAATTCCCGATGCTGCCCGTGATGGCGTGCACGGCGACGGCGACGGAAAGGGTCCAGTTGGACGTGGTGTGCACGTTGAAGCTAGAAAAAAACTGTCAAAAGTTTTTGGCATCGTTCAACCGCCCGAACATTTGGTACGAAGTTCGGTACAAGTCGGCGCTACAGGACGTGTTCGAGGACCTGAGGGCAGCGATCGCATCGCAGGTGGAGAGAGGCGAGCCGTGCGGAATTGTGTATTGCCACAAGAGGGCTGAGTGTGACCAGCTGGCGAGGAGGCTGCAAGAAAGCGGTCTGAGGGTGGCGGCGTATCACGCGGGAATGAGGGACAAGGAGCGAGAGTCAACGTTGTGCGAATGGATTTCGGGGAGGCACCACATAGTTGTGGCGACGATAGCGTTTGGGATGGGTATTGACAACGCTAGGGTGCGGTTCGTGCTTCATTACTCGATGCCGAAGTCGTTAGAGGATTTTTATCAAGAATCGGGCAGAGCTGGTCGCGACGGCGGGCCGTCGAAGAGTATTTTGTATTATTCGCGCGAAGATCGTGACCTTCGCCAGTATTTGATCAAGAAGGAGGCGAAGCAGAGAGCTGGTTCGCACAGACAGCTGGCTTTTTCCAAGTTGGTTGAGTACTGCGAGAGGCCGGTTTGCAGAAGGAGGATGCTTCTCTCTTACTTTGGAGAGAGCGTTTCGTCGGACCTTTGCGGGTTGAATTGCGACTGCTGCTCGAATCCCGAGGCGGTGAGAAGGAGTATGCGGTTTCTCGAGCCAGTTCAGCGCCTCGAGAGGTTCCTCCAGACGAGTTCGAGGGGGGCGGCGCGGCGCGAGCGCCCGAAGGAGTTGGAGGAGGAGGGTCGTAGAGGGAAGAGGGTGTACGTGTCGTCGGAGGACCTCGAGGAGGCGGGGGTTGACTTGGATGCGTACTTGGTGAAGTTGGAGCGCGAGGAGGAGGAAGAGAGTGCTAGGTTCGAGAGGTCGTCGTCGTCGTCGTCGTTTAGGCCTCTTTCGCTGGTTCCGCCGAGTCAGAAGTCGTTTTTGCCGGCGAGGTCGCTGCTCGAGCACGCGAGGAGCATGAGGGTAGCGAAGGGGCAGAAGAGGCTCGAGTTCGCGCGTCCTCAGTAGGGGCGGGCGGCCTGAGGGGGGGGGGGGCGGTCGGCGGCGGGGGGCTGGAAAGAGGGACGGTGAGTAAAAAAGAAAGAGAGAGAGGAAAAAAAAAAAAAAAAAAAAAAAGGCCGCAAAAGGGGAGTTGTCGCACGCGAGATACGTACGTGTTGTATTGGAGATGAGGAGTCGTCGAGGGAGACGGAAGAGATAGGTGGGAGTGGGGGGGGGAGAGGGAGGGATGGGACGGGGGTGAGCGGAGAGTGGTTGTTGAAGAGAGGGGTGGAGTGGTCCTGGAGGGGCAGAGGGACGAGGAATTTTGCGAATGGGAGAGTGTTTTGTTGAAGTTCGAGTTGCCGGAGTTGGTCGGCTTCGGATTTTTCGGCTTGGAGTTGGCGTTTTTTGAGGTTGAGGAGGTCTGGGTCGTGGGAGTAGGCGCACTTGTCATCGTACTTGCAGGAGCCGCGGAGCAGCATGTTGTTGCAGGCTTCTGATTTGAGGTTGTGAGAGTAGGGACAGGAGTCGCCTTTTGAACAGGAGCCGGATCGGTAGAACTTGCAAATGGTGTCGAAGGACATTTGTTTGCCTTGGTGCAGGAAGGGGCAGGCGTCGCCTTTGAAGCACTTGTGCTGGAGCCACAGGTTGCACACAGTTTGGCGGTGTTTGGGGCCTTGCTTGGGGCCTTGCTTGGGGCCTTGCTTGGGGCCTTGATTGGGGCCTTGCTTGGGTTCTTCGTTGAGTTTTCTCTTTTTTCGGGGAGTTTTGGCTTGTGGGGGTTTGGCCTGGGGGGGTTTGGCCTGGGGGGGTTTGCCCCGGTGGTCGTTGCGGGGGCGAGGTTCGCGGTTGGAGCGTTTGCGGTTGGTTGAGGGAGAGTTGGCGCGTTTGGACTTGAAAAAGGAGGATTTGACGAATTTGGGGTTGATCGCGCCGGACAGGACGAGGTGGGGGTTCGGTGAGTCGGCGACGACCGCGACCGCGTCGGGGTGCGAGAATGAGGGGTCGGTCGGGTCGGGGTCGGCCGGACCGGGGTTGGTCGAGAGAGCGGTCGGATCGGGCTCGGTCGGGTCGGGGTCGGCCGGATCTGGATCGGTCGGGTCGGGGTCGGCCTGGTCGGGCTCGGTCGAGAGAGCGGTCGGATCGGGCTCGGTCGGGTCGGGCTTGGCCGGATCTGGCTCGGTCGGATCGGGGTCGGCCTGGTCTGGCTCGGTCGAGAGAGCGGTCGGATCGGGGCTGGTCGCGCCGTCGATTGGGCCGCGGGGGGGAGAGCCGGCGTCCGTCGGAGGTGCTCGCGACGCGGCGGGACAGGCGGACGGCGAGTCCGAGAAGGATGACAGGTGGTGGAAAAAGAGGTCGTCCAGGAGCAGGTTGGGTGCCATGAGGACGGCGCGGGCGGCGTCTCGAAGGCGAGGGTCCAGGTGCGGGGGGAGGGTGAATTGGAGGGCCGAGAGGGGTGCGTCGCCGTCCTGTTGAGGAGGGAGTCGACGAGAGGAGATGGAGAGGGAAAGCTGTCGGGATAGGTCGGAGCGGCGGCGGAAGTCAAGGCGTAGGAGGTTTGGGTCGCTCAGGAGGACGGAGAGCGCGGAAAGGAGGTGAGGGGGCGCGGAGAGCTGGAGGCGCGGGCGCGGCGCAGAAGAGAAAGGGTGACAAGTCGAGACGAAAGGTTGTCGATGGTGGGGCAGAATCGAATCGTAGGGATCAACGCAGAGAAGAATCGAATTGACAGAACCACTTCCTTGGACAGAGCGAGCGACCATCAATTCGCAAAGCGGATGAAGATAGAGATTCTCCAAGCAGTCCTTGGCGAGAGACGTTGTGTCAAACGATCGAATCGTGCGTACAAGTCCGAGTGTGGCGGCGTGTCTAACGACCCAACAGCCCTCGGTTCCCCTGAACCTCCGGTAAACCTCGACAATTTCAGCTCTCAACCTGGCGTCCTTCGGAACCATCTTCCACACCCGGTACAGGTGCGAGAAGACCCAGTACTTCACCGAACACGACCAATGCTGCGGCTCCTCCAAAACAAGCCTACAGACGTCTCTCATCAAGGGCCAATGTCTGCCCGGATCCGCCTTCAACAGCCACTTGGTCGCCCTAACCAACGACGCCGCCAACCTGTCGAGGTTCCTGTCGAGGTCTCCGTCGAAACTCCCCCCCGAGCAGTCTCCCGCGGTCCTTCTGCACAGCGGCAACACACCGGCCACCAGCCTCGACACGAACCTCTCCAAGATGGGCCTGTGTCGCCCCCTCTCTGACGACACGACGAGTCTGGCAAGCCCCTCGACGCACTCGACCACCCTCACCACCTCCCCCTCCTCCAACCCCCTAAGGCGATCCGGGACGCCCGACGAATCGCCGGCAGCCAACAACGCCCCCAGCCCAGCGTCCAACTCGCGCCTCATGAACCGAATCAACCGCCTCGCCAAGCACCTCTCCGTCCTAGCCACCCTCGACCAAAACGCCACCACCGAAAAATCGTCTATCTCGGAAAAATCCAACTCCCCGTAGCCCAACAACGAACGACCCGACCTAGCCGCCGCGTACTCCAACACGCCGCGCTCCCCGTCCAAATCCAACGCTCGAGACCTCACCAAACGCCCCAACGACCCCCAGTCGCACTCTCCTCGACCACTCACCACCCACTCCGCCCACCTCGACGCGTAACTCCTATCCCGCTCACACACTCTCGCCACACACGCGGACAACTCCACCCCCATCCGACGCCTCCACTCGTCCCCTCCCCCCCCCCTCCGCGTCCGCGAATCGACCGCGCGCCGCCAACAGCGCGAGGACCGCCCCGTAGAACGAGGCACCCCCCTCGCCGCGCGACCCGCCCGCCGGCACCGACGACCGCGCCACGTGTTCCAGCGCGCGCATCGACGACCGCGCAATCTCCCTCTCCGTCGGCGAACTCGCACACGCAAGCTGCCACCCGCACAAATCGACGACCTCTTTCAGCGAGCACATCACAATCTCCTAGTTCCATCAAGAAGGGGACTCCTTTCAGGCTCTTCTGTCCAGGTCCGTACCCATTCGGAAAGACGAATCCGAAAAAAATATTAAAAAAAAAAAAAAAAAAAAGATAAACCTACCAGAGCGCGCGCGAGAACCAACGTCCCCCCCTTGACAAGAGAACGAAAATTCAAACTTCTCAAAGTGCGCCTCTCAATGCGCGCCTTCTTCAAAGTGCACCTCTGGGACCTCCCACGGCTCCTCCACGACTCGAACTCGTAGGGAAAAGTGAGACTCGCCCTCAAAAATGTTTTTTTTTTTCCCCCTGTCAAAAACGATTTTCTATAAGAAAAATTTAGTTGGCGCTTGTTCCCCTGAATCAAGAGATGAGCAACCCGTTCAGATGCAACAATTCGTACGTCGGCGCTCTGCTCACCGACTACTACCAAATCACAATGGTACGGACCCCTCCCGCGCGACCTGGGGTCTCGCAGACCCCAACCGCCGGCAGTTGCGCACGCTGACACGTCACACTTCTCTCTCTCTCTTTTTTTTTTTTTTGAGGCGTACGCGTACTGGAAACTGGGCAAACACAACGACCCGAGCGTCTTCGACCTGCTGTTCAGAAAGAACCCATTCAACGGCGAGTTCACCGTGTTCGCCGGACTGGGCTCGGCCATGCGCTACCTGCAGGAGTTCCGGTTCTCTGACGACGACATCGCCTATCTGAAGAGCATCATGCTGAATCAGAGAGACGACCTCGACTCCGCCTTCTTCGACTGGCTCAAAAACACCACCCTCCGCGACGTCAAGGTCTACGCCGTCGACGAAGGAACCGTCTCCTTCCCCTACGTCCCGCTCCTTCGCGTCGAGGGACCGCTCGCGATTTGCCAGCTACTGGAAACCACGCTGCTAAACCTCGTCAACTTCGCCTCCCTCGTCACCACCAACGCCGTCAGGTACAGACTCGCCGCCGGACCAGACAAAAGGCTCCTCGAATTCGGACTCCGCAGGGCTCAGGGACCGGACGGCGCCATGGCCGCCTCCAGATACGCCTACCTCGGCGGCTTCGACGCGACCAGCAACGTCAAGGCATCCCAGGTCTTCAACATCAAGCCCAGCGGCACGCACGCTCACTCGTTCATCACGAGCTTCAGGTCCACCTCCGACCTCAAGTCCACTCTCCTGTTCAACAAAAACACCAACCGCGCCGAAAACTTCCTAGAAGCCGTCCTGCAAAAAAAAAAACAGCTGTCTATCCGAGAAAGCCACGAGGGCGAACTAGCCGCCTTCGTGGGATACGCCATCGCCTGGCCAAACTCTTTCCTTGCTCTAGTCGACACCTACAACACGCTCAAAAGCGGCGTCCCGAACTACGTCACCGTCGCCCTCACGCTCATCCAATTCGGATACGCCCCACTCGGCGTCAGACTCGACTCCGGAGACCTCGCCTACCTCAGCAAAGAAGCCAGAACATACATCTCAACCGTTTCCCAACGAATGAACGAACCAAAACTCTCGCAAACCTTCGTACGCTCCCATAAATTTCTGTACCTTCTCCTTCGCACTTTACACGCATCCCCCCACTAACTCCTCCCCCCACAGATCGTCGCCAGCAACGAAATCGACGAAAGCACCCTCCTCTCCTTCAACCAACAAGAACACGAAATCGACGCCTTCGGCATCGGCACCAACCTCATCACCTGCCAAAATCAAACCTCGCTCGGCGGCATCTACAAACTCGTCATGATCAACAACCTCCCCTGCCTCAAAGTATCTCAGGACATCTCCAAAATCAGCATCCCCGGTCGCAAGGACACCTACCGCTTCTTCGACGCGCAAAACCGACCTCTCCTCGACCTCATGTGCGAGTCCACCCAACCACCACCGCAAGTCGGCGACAAAATCATGTGCAGACACCCGTTCCAAGAAACCATGCGCACCTTCGTCATCCCGCACAAAATACAACTCCTCCACAAACTCGTCTGGGACGGCGGGCTCGTCCTCGACCTCCCCCATCAAGAACACATCCGCAGCTACATCCAAAGCCAAATCACCTCTCTCAGAAAGGACCACATTCGCTTCCTAAACCCCACTCCGTACAAGGTCTCCCTCTCCGAACGACTCTACCACACCTTCCACACGCTCTGGCTCGCCGAATCCTCCGTTTCCTGCATCCAATAGACCCCCGCCCCTCCTCCGTCACGAACTGAGCCGGGAGGGCTGCGGCCGCCGCCAACGCGCCCCAACAATTTCCCCTTATTTTTTGCGCCCCAATAATTTCCCCTCTTTTTTGCGTCCCAATAATTTTTCTTATTTTTTTCTCTTCTTCGACCCCTTGTGCGCCCTGTAGTTCTTCATCGTCTTCTCGTACAACTCCATGTAAAACGGACGCCTCATCGCGCTCGCCGGCAGAGGCACCCCCAACTCCGTCAAAATCTGCTTGCACTCCCTCACCGAACCAGGCGTGTGATCCACGTACTTCTCAAACACCTCCTCCAACGGATCCGACCTCGCCGCGCTGCGCTTCCTCCCCACCCTCGCCACCTTCCTCGACGGCGGCGACTCCCCCCCCGACAGCTCCTCCTCCACCTCGTACCGCTGACCCTCCTCCAACGCTCCTCCCTCCACCTCCAACGCTCCTCCCTCCACCTCCACTCCTCCCTCCACCTCCACTCCTCCCTCCACCTCCACTCCTCCCCCCTCCCTCATCCTCGACTCCAACCACTTACACGTGTCAACCGCCGACTTGCACCGCTCCACCAACCTCTTCCTCTCACCCCCTCCCATCTCCTCCCCCCTCGCCCTCCTCAATATCGACTCCACCGACCTCCTGCACGCCCCCACCCTCGACTCCTCCTCCAACAAACTCTCCCCCCTCCTCGATGCGCACTCCTCCACCTTCTCCTTTATTTCCGCCACCTTCCTCTCCTCCTCCTCCAACGCGCTCCACAGCTCTCCCCCCCCCCCCCCCTCTTCCTCCTCTCTCCGCTCCCCCCTAACGCCGCCAACGTCTCCTCCAACCTCTTGCTCTTCTCCCTCAACTTGCCCCGCACCGCATTCAACTCCTCCTCCTTCGCCTCCACCCCCCTCACCGCCTCCTCCAACTCGCCCTCACCCCTTCCAACTCGCCCCTCACTCCTTCCAACTCGCCCCTCACTCCTTCCAACTCGCCCCTCACCCCTTCCAACTCGCCCCTCACCCCTTCCAACTCGCCCCTCACCCCCTTCAACTCCCTCCTCCTCTCCTCCAACTCCCCCCTCACCCCCTTCAACTCCCTCCTCCTCTCCTCCAACTCCCTCCTCCTCTCCTCCAACTCCCCCCTCACCCCCTTCAACTCCCTCTCCTTCTCCTCCAGCGCCACCCGCCGACCCTCCAACTCCTCCTCCCCCCTCTCGCTCGCCGCCTCGCCTCCTCCAACTCCCTCCTCAACTCCCCCACCCTCCCCACGTACCGCCCAACCACCTCCCCGTACTTGCTCCCGCAAAACTCCACGTAGGTCCTGTACATCGCGCCCGTCGCCACCTCCCCACTCAACTTCGAAAAATACACGTCCTGCACCTCTCTCTTCCACGCCTCCAACAACGCCTCCACCGACTTGTACCTGTCCACCGACACCCTCTCGCTAAACGTCGCGTACAACCTGCTCAACACCCTCTGACTCACCTGCGCCGACCGATCCTGATTCTGCTTCACCAACCCCTCGTACTGCACCCTCATCTTCCCCTGCAACGCCTCCATGTACGCCTCCGTCTCCTCTCCCCCCGCATACCTCTCGCTCTCAAACATCTCCCTCGCCTCCGCCCTCGACTTCTCGTACAACTCGCCCAACTTCTCCTCCGACATCGCCTCGCTCAGCTTCGCATGCATCGACTTCTTCCACTGCTGGAACACCTGCTCCATCACCTTCCGGTTCTCCAACATCGAAATGCTGTCCCACGTCGACTCTATCGACGGTATCCCACCCGTGTTCATCGCCTTCACGTACCGCCTCAACATCTCCACCAACCCAGACCCCGTCATGTTCTTCCCGTAAACCTGCTTCGGTCGCACCTCCTCAAACACCTTCCTCACCAACTGCTCGCACTGGCGCCGAAACTCCGGACGCAACTCCCCGTACTCCACCGCGTCCACCGACTGCAACTTCGACTCGTCCTCCACCGGCCTCACTATCGTAAAACAATCCCTCCTCCTAAACGCCCTCTTGATGCTCTCTCTTATCCTGTTCTTCCCCCTCTGTCCCTCGTGCTCCCCCGGCCTCTCCCTCAACGCCCCCTCCAAATACTGCGCCGCCGTCATCGGCCTCCCCTCCTCGTCCCTCAACTGCAACGTGAAGTCCCTCAACAACCACAAAAAGTCCGGGAAGTAGTACCCCACCTCCCGACCCCTCGGCGACGCCTTCGCACTCATCAACTCCACCAAATTCGTCACCAGCGACAACGAGTCCAACGCCCTCTCGTCTATCACCCCCACCGAATTGTACACAAAGTACGACGCCATCAACACCGCCAACGAAAATATCTTTATGTCGTGCGTCTGCGCCTTCTCCACCGACCCCAACCCCTCCGTGTCCACCAATATCACCGACATCTGCCTCTCCCCCCTCGTCGCCACCCTTATCGGACTCCCCCACACGTACACGCCCCTCGTGCACGGATTCACCGTCGGACCCACCGCGAACCCCGACTGTCGACCCAGCAACCGATTCATTATGTAACTCTTCCCCGTCCTGCAAAACAAACAGATCGCCATACATGCCTACACATCAATATGTACAACTCTCTCAACCGCGGCGCTCGCCCTCAACCCCCCCGCGCGCACGCACCTGTAGCATCCAGCTATGCAAACCACCCCAATGTCTCCCTCTATCTCCTCTATCAACCGCCCCGCCTCCGGCCTCACCGTCAGGCACCCATTCGCCCCCACTGACACCAGCGGAACAGGCTCCGTGCTCTCACGCGCGCACGAGCTCATCGTTGACAATGAAACTCGTCCGCGCAAAACAGAGAACAATAAATATAGACCCACCCGCACCCGAAACCTGCCAAAAAAAAAAACTTCGGCAAAATCTTTCAATCAACTCGGTACAACATCCTGACCCAAGCCGTCTCTTATGTCCTGTACTCCAGGTACACCCCCCCCCCCCCCGCTCCCACTCGCTTCGTCACCCCTCCCCGCCTAACGCCTCTCACCCCTCCCCGCAACAGAAAAAATCGCCTCAATCGACATAACGTACTCGTCCAAAACCGCGAAAATTTTTTGCAAAAAACCAAAAAATAAAAACACCCCCCCTCCCTAACCAACCCCCTCCACCCAGCACCGACGACCGAGTCGCCGCCATTCGAGGCTCCAGGATCGACTTTCTCGCCAACTCGGTCCTCTCCCCCGGGTACACCGTCAAATTCAAAAATGACACCCCCGTCAAACCCAGCCGCGTTCGTACCTCTCTCTCCTCTTCTTCGCACCCCCCCCCCCCGTCCAAACCCTAACCTCCGCTCCCCCAGGCCATGTTCCACGATGCCGACCAAAAACTGCTCGTCTCCAACCGAGAATACCCTAACGTCCTCCTCAGCATCGACGCCGAAACCGGCAAAAACCTCAGCGAACGGCGCCTCATGATGACCTCCGACGACCACATTCAGCCCATCGACTTCACCATCCCCTCCCTCAAATTCTCCCAACACAAACAAGGCGACGTCCTCAACCTCATGTGCATCCACAACAACCAATTCTTCAACCTCAACTGGGACCTCCGAGAAAACAAACCCAAACAACTCATCTCCCTGGAAGACAAATACGTCAACAAATCCTCCAACTTCATGGGCATCGCCACCTCCTCCACCGGGCAAATCGCCGTCGGAGACGACAACGGCACCATCAGACTCTTCAACTCCCCCTCCAAACTCCCCCCCGGAAAATTCTACAGACGCGCGAAAAACAACCTCAGCCAACTCGCGGACCCCATCAGACACGTCGACGTATCCAGCGACGGCAAGTGGGTCATCTGGACCACGAAAACCTACCTAGCCATCGTCTACACCGAATTCGAAAGCGAAAAAGGAGGGGGCACCCTGTCCGGCTTCGACAAGCCCATGGGCGCCAAAAAGCCACAAGCCCTCATCCTCCGCGTCGACCCAGACGAGCTCAAAAAGCACGACATCAAAGAACTTGATCTGAAAAACGGCCAATTCGATAATGGACCCCACCTCGACGCCGACACCAACAAAACCATCATCGAAGAGGAAATCGTCGCCTCCACCGGAAACTACATCCTCCGCTGGAAATTCAGACCCATCAAACTAGAATACCACAAACCAAGAGAAAGACCCATCCTCATAAAACCAAAATTCTATCGCTGCAAAGAAAAAATCGTCGACAAACAATTCAAATACAACACCAAGGGCGTCGTCACCGCCTTCGACTACGAACTCTCAGACCTCAAACTAGATCCCGACGAACAGTAAACAATAATTAATCAATATAACACTCCTAAAAAAAAAAAAGAAAAAAAAAGAAAAAAAAAACCTCTCGACTCTCTCCACCACCTTTTTTCCCCAAACACTCTTCAACCCTACTCCCAACCAAAAAAAAATGCACCCCAGCCTACAACTGTTCTACTTCCTCAACCTCTTTGTCCCCCTTGTCCTCATCTTCATCACAATCTACCATTGCTTCGTCATCTCTCGGGGACTAGAAAAGTAATCAACCACACACCCCCCCCGCACCCCACCCTCGCACCCATATGCCATGTCCGCTCATGCTCCCCCGCGCCCCCCCCCCCGCATGTCTGTCCCTTTCAATTCGCCACTTTGGCCCCATAAATAAAATACACCCCTATCGTCACCACCTGCTCTCTCACACCTTTTTATACCGCCTTTCTTTTGCATTCCCCCGATTCAATTTCCCAATCAAACGGCGCCCTCCCAATCCCCGCAACAGACCATGCCCAACCTCCCAAAATACCCATCGCGGCTCAATCGCCCCGCACACCTCTCTTTTTAAATTTCAAAAAAAACGTGTGCACCGGGCCTCTCACCCACTCTTCTATCAACTTTCTCAAACATTACTTCCGTCCCGTATGTCTCTCGCCGTCCCACCACAACCCCTCTCCTCCCACACCACAACCCCACTCGCGTCCCGCATCGCCACCACCCCCTCTCTAACCCCCTTCTCTCCCCTCCTCAAACGCCACCACTCGACCCCCCCCCACCCCCAGAACGCGACAATGTTAACTTCACCTCCATACTAAGCACACCCGCACACACACACAATAAATACGATACATACACGACGCACACACAAATATCGTCCGCTCACACTCACCTCGAAAAAAAAAATCTGTGCCATGAAGCGAATCCGCCTCCGCTCAGACCAAGAACTTAAGGTATCCACACTCCCCATCCCCCCCCCCCTCCCCACACCGCGCCACCCCTCGAGCCCGGCTCACCCCCTCTCCTCTATACCAGCCCCGCTCTCGCCCCCTCATACTCCTTTTTTGACCACTCTGTATTGATACCTCCGGGCTTCGACTCCAACCAGGACCTCCAACACTCGAACAGACCCGACCTGTGCCAAAAAGACTCCGCAAAAACCCTCCGAACCCCTCCCAAACCCAAGCCCGACGAAAGGTGTGTATTCTCTTTGACATTTTTAATCGCTGTTTTTAAACCCTTCTCTCTGACGCTACCTCGTCCAGGAAAATCGTCCCACCCCCTATCAACGACGAGAAAGTCCCCCCCTTGCCCTCCGAAAAACGCTCCAGTACGTACTCGTCCCCAGCCCGTCTCCCTCTGCAGTCAAATAACTCAAAAAAAAAAAAGTTATCGGGCCTATTCTCTATAACGCCGAAGAATTGCTCCCAGAACTGGATCCACACATACACAACTACATCCAAATCAACGTATTCGCTCAGCACCTAACAACCGAAAGTAACCAAGTACGTACTCCCGCACATCTCCGCCCCTCTACGCGCTCTTCTAAGTGTCAAAAGAGAAGGCCACACAAAAAAACTAGTACTTTTAAGCTTTTTTTGACAGACCGCGCTAACTCTGAACGACGGGGGATCAAGGTCAAATCCAGCGAGCTGTGGGGAGCCAAGCCCTACACCAGCGACAGTGACGTCGTCTGCATGATCTGCCACAGTGGCATTTACACTCTCATGAAGGAAACTCCCAAATTTTACCTCCTTAAAGTTATTTTGTACATTCTTCCTGGCGCAGCGTTCTACGAATCTTGTGAGCGACATGGCATCAAATCTCGCACGTGGGGACCGCATGAGGTCAGCCTGCTTCCTGTAAGGGCAGAAATCATCGACGCACCAGACCCCGTAACTCAACTTCGCTTAGAATATAGACATCTTCGTACAATAGAAAAAAACACAGCGAAGTACGTCAGTCACTCCAATCCAGCCAACAGTAATACAACTATTCGAGAATTCAAGGGCAAGGCGTTCCATGAAAAAAAAATATCTGAACTAGAACACATGATCTCTGAAATCCTCCCAAAGGCAACCAGGCTTCTGTTCAACCTCAGTAACGAATTATGGTACGCACTCAAGACAAACACACACCTGTCAAGGATCGCTTGTAGTCTTGACCTGACAAAAAAAAAATTAGTACACAGCCATACATACAAAGTACTCTAACCCACCTCACTCGTGCGTGCCCTCCCGAGACAGCTTCCAGTACAGCCGAGAAATGATCTTCGATCGTGGCATCGACCCCATGCAATGGGCCAGCTATCGACTGAGGAACTCTGTGGTCGTCCTAGAATCCTCCGTTCGATACGAACTGTCTCGAGAACAGCCGTCCCAACAACCCCTGGACCCCTCTGTCGAGTCCAAGCCGCGCACGCATACCTACGACACTTACAGATGGTCCAAAGTTCTCTCTCCTACCGAAAAAACGCGCGAGTGGTATTCCAAAAACGAAGTCCCGCTGAACGAGCCGCACATCCAGGTCCTGGCAAGCGGCCTGGACTGGTCGCAAATTGTGTGGACCGAGCGCTCCGTCCGTATCAATAACGTGGAATACAGCGTCAACAAGCTGTTCTGGATCCAAATACATAAAATCACAGAAGATTGACAACCCTTACTTCAGCCTTAGCAAATCGCAAATTGACGTCCCCAAATTCGAAATTTCCGTACCCAGATGCTCTGTTCTAGCGCCTCGGTAAAAAACCTCTAATCCACACACGTCTCAGATCATCTGTGTATCTGTCCCCTTCAAAAAAAAAAAAATACAAAAACCGTGTCGAACGTGTTACGTAGGACCTCAACACGTCCGATCTCTGGAAACATATGAAGAGAATTTTCTCAATTTTTTTTTCACTTGTATTTACGCCTCTTCGGACTGTCTGTTGAGGAAGAGGACCAAGAAGCGCTGGGTGAAGAACTGGCCTGCCTGTGCCGCCGAGACTGAGACGACCTCGTATACGATCGCCCATCGTCCGTTAAGTCATACCTCGCTTGGCCGCCGCTATAGCGATCGTCATTCGGAAACGGTGAGCGCGAAACGGAACGACTCAAAGACCTTTCTCTCGGCGAGTGTTCTAAATTCCTTCTGTCTCGAGGCGAGTGTCGGGACCTGCCGCGCGAATGCGCGGGCGTACGAGAGTACCTTGATCTTTCATCGTCGGACAACTCTCTTTCAGAATAACGTCTATCGTAATGTCGATAACGCTTATTATGGTCACCATGTCCATGAGGAGGTGATTCATTGCGACGTAGCTCGCCTCTGCTAGACGACTCTCTCTTCAACTCTTCCAATCTCAACAATATCTTCTGCTCCTCCCTCTTCAGCCTCTCCACCTCAGACGGATCGTAACCCTTGCTCTTGCGCCTCCGATGCTCCGGATCCAACCCCTGACCCTCCACATAGTCCTGACTCACTCCCACCGCCTGCCCAAACCTCCTCTGCTGTGCCTCCTTAAGCACCAGCTCCCGGTGCGTAGAAATGGACTTGTCTTCCTCCACCTCTCTGCACTCCGCCCTCCTCCTCCGACTGCTCGCTATCTCCTCTCGCTTCTTGCTCATCATCTCCTCAATCTCCTTCGTCCTCCTAATACATGCGTACACATATCAGTCATACACGTCTACACACACCCTCCGCCCTGCTACGCCGCACGTACTCCACGTCCAAAATACCCTCGCTCTCCGCCCAGTCTATCAGCTCGGCCTCGACCTTCCTCTTCTCTTCGTGTTCTAGAATCTCCTTGTTCGCCCTCCGATGCACCACCACCTTCTTTTCGGCCGCCGCCTCTCTCTTCTTCTGCTCCTCGTACGACAGCGCGTGAGATCGCACGCCCTTCACCAACGCAACGTTCCGCTGCACGTAGCAGTTCGTCCCGGACCCCCGGGCACTCCGCAAACCCACGTTGTTGTACATCCTGCGCGACGCAACACCCTCTCTCAAGCACCTCGTCCAAAAAAAACCCTCTAACACATCACGCGGTTGCTGCACCGTCACCAACGCCTCGAGGATGCAACGCTTATACTAAAAATAAAACCCCCCGCATGCCAACTGTCTCTCCCTTCTTCCCCGAAAAAAAAAAACACACACACACACACACACACAACGCCCTGTGTGTAGCGCACACCCCCTCACTCCACCCGTCCATCACCTCTCGCCCAACTCCGCACCCGTCGCCCAATCACCCTTGCTCGTGGTATACGCGGAGTGCCTCTTCACGTAGCTCTCTAGCTCCTCCACGAACCGATAACAGTCTATCTTCTCTCCCACCTTGTACACCGGATTCTTCATCACGTACTCCACGTAAATGTCCTTGTAAATCTTCGACAGCTCCAACTGCAAGTTCGGCACCTCAGGACCCGTCATCATCGCGAACTTCAGCCCCGTCGCTGGCTCAAAATAGTGCAACTTGTACGTCGTCGTCGTGTACGAATAAAACGTATTTTGTCTGTTTCACGCGGCAAGAATGTAGAGTGTCAAAACCCTAAAACGCAACCTCTCATATCCACACACGCGCGCTCCGCATACGCCACCGGTGACGTCTTCTCAACAAAGCTTTTTAGCGCCATCAAAAAACCAAAAACCAAGTCTTGCTCCTGTCGGCGAGTTTTTCGCGGTACGGTCTCCCGCTGCCACTCTCGATAGTACAAGCAGTTCTTCTTCCTGTCGAAGATGTAAAAACAGTATATCATATCGCTGTAGCCCCTCAGCAGAAAAAACAAAACTGTACATTTTTCGAACTGAGCGAACTAAAAAAAAAAAGCAAAACACACGACGATCCGTCTACCTGCAATCCTCTTTTCTCCCTTCTTGGCAATCCGAAAAAAACCCCACGCGCATTTGCGACAGGCGGTCGCCGCCCAGATGCCCCTCCAAAACCTACATCGCGCCACTCAGTATCCTTTCCCTGATCTCCTTCATGAGCCTCGTCATGCGGTAGAGATTGTGTATCGATCCGAGCTGCGAAGCGACTGGCTCCTTCGCCTTGTACAGATGGTGAACGTAGGCACCCGAGTGACAACGACACCTGGGGAAAAGTGCAAAAATGAAAATTAGAGACGCGCAGCTTGCCACTTCGACTCCCTGTCTCTCGACCCACTCTGTCCAACCTCGTCGGAAAGATGTGTGCAGAGACTGATACACACGTACACGGGACAATCGCACAAATCAACTGGTGGACTTTGAACTCGCTCTGCAAAACTCTGTCCCTTCAAATTGACAAAAGATCCATCTGCAGTGAGCCAACTGCCATGTCGCCCAGCACGAGTAGGATAGGCCGAATCGAACGTGTCAATGCCAAGTTCGACGCCCCGCAGTATAGAAGGAACGTCTCCAATCCCCAGAAGGTGTACAGGTAACGATCTGGGTATCTTGGGACATAAATGCGAAAGCAAATCGTACATTTCCAGCCGATTTTTTCCAAGACTCCCGCCAATAGCAAACCCCTGAAAAGGGCGCCGAGAAAGATACTCTAAACTCGCCTCTCTCAAACGCACGTCCGTACCCCCGTGAATAATAGCGTACATCACCTGATGCCCCTGGTCCTTCAAATGCTCCTCTAGCGACCGGGATTCCCATCGGTGGGTTCGGTGAAAACAATCAATAAGCGTTTCAAAATCCGCCGAATTGGGCAACAAAATATCCAACGGCAAGATAATATTGGCACCAATGCTTTTTTGCGCTTTCACACTGATCTCTGGAGTCAATTCTAAGAGCTCTCCATTTCTGTAGCTCCGAAACGTAACACCCTCTTCGTCTATCTTTAACACCAACCCTCTATTTGCCCCCCCCGCACAAGGATTTCTCCACTTACTCACCGACTTCCCTTTTAATTCATCCTGAGGACCAGTCGACGCCATAGAAAACACTTGATACCCACCGGAATCTGTAATCAATGGACCGTCGTACCCTATGAACGCGTGCAACCCACCCGCTCTCTTCACCAAGTCCACTCCAGGATGCACCATCAAATGATACGTGTTCACAAATACCATCCCCATCTCCAACACCTCCCTCGATGCCAACGCCAAATCCACACACTTCAACGCGCCCGTCGTCGCCACCGGCACAAACGCAGGCGTCTCTATCAACCCATTAGACGTCCTTATCACGCCCACCCTCGCCCTACTCCTCCTGGACTCGTACAACACCTCATAGTCAAAACCGAACGACGACACCCCTCTCAACCCGATGCTCATCAACCCTCTCTGCTATTAGCTCCTCTAGTACGCATAGTACATACGCAACCTCTCGCACGTACCTCGGCTTCTTCCTCCCGCGCAGCGCACGCAGGCTCCACATCACCTCCAAATTTGCGAAAGAGACACCTTCCTCTGGCGCCTGTCAACGACAAAATGACCTCACCCTGCCACACACACACACGTGTATACAATAGTTCATCGCCCACCTCTGCGAACGGCGCTCGGCGCTCTTCTGCTCACGTCACCTCTCTCCCTCTCGCACGCCTAGAGTCTCTGGCGCGCGCGAACCGCAGGCAGGGGATCCACGTTCCGAGCATTCGCGCCTGCCTTCCACAAAACCTCTAGACATCTCTGATAGGTCCGTCTCGTCACACAACGCACTGTCAATTTTCGCTGCTATTATTAGCACATCTTTTGTTGTACCGAATTCCCTGAGGGACGCCCCAGACGTCCCTCGTCGACGTGGAGCCCCTTCGAGCGCCAGTAACCTCAAAATATAAAGAACTCCCGCTCGAAGTAGACGACAGCAAAAGAAACACGCCTATATGCAGGCACGCCCTTGTATACAGAGGATACATACGCTTCGACAGAGCAGTTCGGCGACGCTCACTCGAAATCCCACTCCATCTCTTCTTCTTCTTCCAATGAGGAAATTCGAAGGGGCGGGATATGGTCGGACCTTCTGGAGCGATTCTCTTGACGCGACCTTTGTTCGGCAGAGCGATGCTTTTTGTAATCCGACAAAAGTAATTGCTTGGCAAGATACGCCTGGGCGGCGTCTGGGTCTTGGACTTTGCCCAGAAACGGATGCTTCAACAGCTGCTTGGCTGTGGGGCGTCGAGAGGGGTCCTTTTGAAGACACTGGTTAACAAAGTCCTGAAACTCAGCGGAAAAGTTTCGAGTAGACCTTTGCAAATTTTTAAATTCGTGTTCGGGCACGAGAAGCGAAGGCGACGGGTGCTTCATAAGCAACATGATCACTTTCATGGGCTGATTGAGGGCGTACGGAGGACGGCCGTATGCAAGTTCAATGGCAGTTATGCCGAGACTCCAAGAATCGGCTTTGGTGTCATACCCGTTAGTTTCTGAGGGGTCCAAAACTTCGGGGGCCATGTAACAGACCGTTCCTACGAACGTAGTACGCTTTTGGTGGTATTCGTCAAGAGCGGTCGACACGCCGAAGTCGACCAGCTGAACCTCTCCGCTTTCGGAAAGCAGGATGTTGGCGCTTTTGATATCTCGATGGAGCTGATGGTGAGAGTGTAAATAGGCGAGACCCTGAAGGGCACCCCGGAGAATGATTCGGATCAACCGTTCGTCTTCGATTC
The DNA here is from genome assembly GCF_023897955.1 of Schistocerca gregaria. Lineage (NCBI taxonomy): Eukaryota > Metazoa > Arthropoda > Insecta > Orthoptera > Acrididae > Schistocerca > Schistocerca gregaria. The sequence goes on from NW_026062325.1 coordinate 41,847, forward strand.
CATTCACGTATCGGTCCTTCAAGATATCCAAACAGGAAGCTAAGCAGGTTGGCCGAAGAAAAAGTTAACAATTCAGTACAACTTTTTTTCTAAGATTTTGAACGTACCGGCCAACCTCTTCATGACCAACCACAGTCGTGTGTCCTCGACGAACGAGCAATAGTATTCTACGATATTCTCGTGGCGACTCCGGCCCAACATTTGGACTTCTTTCTAGATTGGTGTGTGAACGACGCCGCGTCGGGGTGTCACGTCGGTGGTTACGCGTGTGTTAGGCCAAAAAAAAAAACAATAACACCTCTATATACATCATGTGTACACACATCTTCTGTAGACTGCTTCGTCGAACCGGAAAAACACGTACCCTGATATTGTCAAACCTTTCCCTGCTGTGCTCTTCTAATTCAACTATTTTTATGGCGACTTCCTGATTGTCCCGGGACGGAATGATGGCCTGCCATACGAGGCTGCTCAACGCGCCGCTCCCAATTGGGCATATGAGCTTGTACCCACTTGCGTGAAGAGGGTAGCCTTGTTCGTTCATGTGCGAAAATGAGTGGATTGAAAATCTGTCTCGCGTGTGT
>NW_026062326.1:20000-21596 GCF_023897955.1 Schistocerca gregaria
TGAACCGCACTCGACCCAGTCACCCTATCTCACAGTCCACTCTGTGTGTAACAAAGCGAAAGCACCAAAGCACTATCGTTCAACAACATCCATTTTATCCTCGCTGCCACAGGACACTATCCAAAGAACGACAAGAGGAACGTCACGTCCACTAATAAGACAGAATGTCTCACACCACCCGCAAACAACGCAGCTCAAATCAGCCAGCAACACCCACAGTGGTCCACCCAGTTTCAACACAGGACGCAACGCCACGCCACAACACAAAAGGTACAAGTAATAAAATACCCTTTGGCCACACTCCTTATAAAGGCATCGAACCAACCCACCACCTGACACCAGCCAAACGTACATCCTGATTTGACACATCTCTGGCAACCTAACCCACGTTGGCCCTTAACCTAACCCACGTTGGCCCTTAACCTAACCCACGTTGGCCCTTAACCTAACCCACGTTGGCCCTTAACCTAACCCACGTTGGCCCTTAACCTAACCCACGTTGGCCCTTAACCTAACCCACGTTGGCCCTTAACCTAACCCACGTTGGCCCTTAACCTAACCCACGTTGGCCCTTAACCTAACCCACGTTGGCCCTTAACCTAACCCACGTTGGCCCTTAACCTAACCCACGTTGGCCCTTAACCTAACCCACGTTGGCCCTTAACCTAACCCACGTTGGCCCTTAACCTAACCCACGTTGGCCCTTAACCTAACCCACGTTGGCCCTTAACCTAACCCACGTTGGCCCTTAACCTAACCCACGTTGGCCCCTTAACCTAACCCACGTTGGCACCTTAACCTAAGTTACGCTGCACCTTAACCCAAGTTACGCTGCACCTTAACCCAAGTTACGCTGCACCTTAACCCAAGTTACGCTGCACCTTAACCCAAGTTACGCTGCACCTTAACCCAAGTTACGCTGCACCTTAACCCAAGTTACGCTGCACCTTAACCCAAGTTACGCTGCACCTTAACCCAAGTTACGCTGCACCTTAACCCAAGTTACGCTGCACCTTAACCCAAGTTACGCTGCACCTTAACCCAAGTTACGCTGCACCTTAACCCAAGTTACGCTGCACCTTAACCCAAGTTACGCTGCACCTTAACCCAAGTTACGCTGCACCTTAACCCAAGTTACGCTGCACCTTAACCCAAGTTACGCTGCACCTTAACCCAAGTTACGCTGCACCTTAACCCAAGTTACGCTGCACCTTAACCCAAGTTACGCTGCACCTTAACCCAAGTTACGCTGCACCTTAACCCAAGTTACGCTGCACCTTAACCCAAGTTACGCTGCACCTTAACCCAAGTTACGCTGCACCTTAACCCAAGTTACGCTGCACCTTAACCCAAGTTACGCTGCACCTTAACCCAAGTTACGCTGCACCTTAACCCAAGTTACGCTGCACCTTAACCCAAGTTACGCTGCACCTTAACCCAAGTTACGCTGCACCTTAACCCAAGTTACGCTGCACCTTAACCTAACTTACGCTGCACCTTAACCTAACTTACGCTGCACCTTAACCTAACTTACGCTGCACCTTAACCTAACTTACACTGCACCTTAACTGTCACATGTATCTGTCTCGCGTGTGT
>NW_026062327.1:5000-7500 GCF_023897955.1 Schistocerca gregaria
AAATCCAACTACGAGCTTTTTAACCGCAACAACTTTAATATACGCTATTGGAGCTGGAATTACCGCGGCTGCTGGCACCAGACTTGCCCTCCAATAGATACTCGTTAAAGGATTTAAAGTGTACTCATTCCGATTACGGGGCCTCGGATGAGTCCCGTATCGTTATTTTTCGTCACTACCTCCCCGTGCCGGGAGTGGGTAATTTGCGCGCCTGCTGCCTTCCTTGGATGTGGTAGCCGTTTCTCAGGCTCCCTCTCCGGAATCGAACCCTGATTCCCCGTTACCCGTTACAACCATGGTAGGCGCAGAACCTACCATCGACAGTTGATAAGGCAGACATTTGAAAGATGCGTCGCCGGTACGAGGACCGTGCGATCAGCCCAAAGTTATTCAGAGTCACCAAGGCAAACGGACCAGACGAGCCAATCCGATTGGTTTTGATCTAATAAAAGCGTCCCTTCCATCTCTGGTCGGGACTCTGTTTGCATGTATTAGCTCTAGAATTACCACAGTTATCCAAGTAACGTGGGTACGATCTAAGGAACCATAACTGATTTAATGAGCCATTCGCGGTTTCACCTTAATGCGGCTTGTACTGAGACATGCATGGCTTAATCTTTGAGACAAGCATATGACTACTGGCAGGATCAACCAGGGAGCTGCGTCAACGAGAGCTGAGCAGCCGGCCGCCCGGGAGTGTGTCCCGAGGGCCCGCGCGAACACGCAAGCGTCCGCTCAATTATTCTGCAAACAGGAGGAGGCTGAGCTCCCCTGCACGATACACCTCGAAACCCTCTCAGGTCCCGGCGGCGCGCAGCGCCGTCCTAAGTACTTGGTCGGGTTCGAGAGAGGCGCAATCGCCCGGAGATGGGCGAGTAGACGCTTTCAGTGCGAACACCCGTGCTCCCAACTGAGCTTGCCGCTGCCGACAGAGGCCCGGGAGCGTGCTGTCGTGGCATTGCCGGCGGGAAACAACACGCGCCACCTACGGTGACCGGCAGCTCCAACGCCAGCGCCACAGAAGGGCAAAGCCCCACTTGGGTGCAGAAGCGAACTCTCCCAGCACAGCGCACGCGCCAACACGTCCGCAGAGCTGCGATACAAACCACCTGCGAGAACCGCTGGGGGCGACCGAGCAGCAGACGGCGTCGCGACGCCGAGTGCCGGGCGGCGGCGCATCCTCAACGCACACAGTCCGCAATCGGACCAGCACACTGCAGATGTCCACCGCGCTTCGCACCGGGCTCGGCAGAACCCACTTTGGCCGCCTGGCGCCGCGCGCAGGGTGCGCCGGCGCATAGCTGGGACGCCAGCCGGGCCCGTCGGCCGGCGCTCCTGCCACTGGGCGCCCCCCACCAGCCGGCTGTAGTGCGTGCGCTCACGCAGCGCGCGGCCAGCACGCCGGGCGGCCCCCCCTCACCGGCCGGGGACTGTCCCGCCAAGCCACAGCCTCGTATCGCTTCATACCCACATGGCCAACTCAGGTTCGGGGGCATGGCGGGTACCGCCGAAACAACCGGTTCATAGATGTACCGATCGTCGCTATCACCGATGCACCTGCAGCGCGAACAACCGCTCAACAACTGATTTCCAGTTCATTTGCGGATCTTTGGCAGCAAACGTATACGTCAATCTACATTTGCGAAATCTACGATTCTGGCATGCCTGCATGTTATGTGTCACGACACGCTACATCAGCCCACATACACACTGCGGCATGTACACGAGAGAACACGTGGAAGATGGTCCGCGCACGTGTGCAATGTCCCTTGCGCGGTCGACTGTCAACCGGCCTCTGTAGCATGTCGCAGATGTGGAACGCGGTCCACCGTGCTATCATGTTGTGTGGGGCAATACGATTAAATAGGAAAACCCTCGTCGCTACATCAACAGACGGCTCACGCTGATTCCCGGCAGAGGGAGGAGGGGGGGGGGGGGGGGCCAACATGCAATACTTTCGTCCGTACCTACCTACCACATGTCTGTACGGCGTACAACAGTGCAATCTCGCTGTAATGGGGAGACGAGACAAGTAGCATCGTGCACAACATATGGCCCTTATGATTCGCCATTGTAGGGCGCAGCCGGTGTACGGTCAAGCATGTGCCACATTATGTCACTCAGTACGTAACGACGGATGATCAGTGTGGGTTACGCGTACATCAGCGGACAGTCCACACAGGCCGTACCACAACGTACACTGACTGCATCGACAACCGAATGCAACTGAACAGCTGCAAGGCTCATTTCACAAACAAACGCCTGACCGACCAGCTTGGAAGGGCAGGAGGGGAGGGCGATATTCGTTCTGTAGCGGTACACCCTTCCAGTGGTTAGCGGGACTGTGTAGAAAGTACGCAACACTCGAAAGACCTTTATGTGAGGGTACGCACCATGGCATCAAGAAATACACATGACACCAGAGGATCCAAGCAGTGAACTATGTTCAGAGGGTTGCTGTTAGGCAAAGCTACATTCCTGTGACGTTACATGTGACAGT
>NW_026062327.1:12500-17500 GCF_023897955.1 Schistocerca gregaria
CCACCCTCCATTCCACCACTGACAGATGGATGTATGGTATTTGTCACTTGTTTCGCCGCGCAATGCTCCTCAACCTTGTTGAGGAGTACGGCTTTTCCCTAGTTTAATGTTGGTAGTTCTCCTCGAAAATTAATTTTGCAAATTGTGACACTTGGTCAACTAGACATTGTAAAGTGTTATATTTCTCAGGGTTTCTCAGAATGTTCCTGACTGTTTGGTCTTGGATTTCAAGCCTTAGCTCTGAGGCGACTGGATCAAAGTCGGGACATTCAAACACTACGTGCTCGGGCGTCCCCACAGGGGCGCCACAAACGCACTCAGGTGTCGGACGACTTCCAATCCGATGGAGATACACAGGATATGGGCCGTGTCCTGTTAGAAAGTGTACAATGCCTTGAGAGGGGACGAAGTGTTTCATGCGTATTCTTTCCTGAATACTTGGAAGGAGGTCATAGACACGCCTTCCTGTATCGGATGTATCCCATTGTTGTTGCCAGAGATTGATCGTTTTTTGTTTAATTTCTTTTACATTATTGAGGTGTTCACCCATTATTAATGTGACTTGTTGGTGTACTCGTTTGGAAAGCCAGTACATTGCAGCCTGCTGTCTGATTAACAGATCTAAAGGGCAGAGTCCCATGATTAGACACAGTGCATCTGTGGGTGTTGTACCAAATGCGCCTACACACCTTAGTATTACGTTGCGCTGTATCCTTCTTACCATAGTGGCAGGCTTGACCTGAGTGAGTTTGTGGGCCCAGGCACTGGAGCCGTATCCCACGATTGGTACCAAAACACAGTTATTATACATTTTTGTTGCAATCGGAGGGAGATGGAAACGCCGTTGGGCTATACTTATTAATTTGTTTAGTACTGCCAGAGCCTTAGAGGCAACGTGATTTATGTGTGGGATGTAGCTCCAGGCTTCGTCTATGAAGACGCCCAAGTACTTTGCAGCGCGTGTTCTTGCGACTATACGGTTATTTAACCTTATAATAGGATCTCTGGCTAGTCTGCCTTTTAACAAGATGATACTTGATTTTTGAGGCGCGATTTCCAGTTTTGAATTTTGACACCATTGTATCAGAATTTCGGATACATGGGCCGCTCTTGTCTCAATCTCGGCACGGCTGTCGCCCTCAACGAGAACGAGGAGGTCGTCTGCATACGCCACGACTCCTAATGTCATGTTGTTCCTTTCTAGTGTTTCCAGTAATGGGTCCATATTCACGTCCCAAAACAAAGGGCCGCACACAGAACCCTGCGGACAGCCCTTTGAGATGTTCTTAGACACCACGACACCAGGAGCCGTGATTCTGGCGACTCTATTTCTGCAGTAGTCCTTCAGACAACCATATAGCGCCGCCGGGCATTCCAATTCTCGAAGTCGAGAAAAGAGCGCCGGCCACCACAGATTGTCGAAGGCACCCGAAATATCCACCATAACTCCGAGGACGTACTTCCGCGTGGATGAGTGTACAATACTTACGACTTTGTTGATAGCGTCAGATGTTGACTTCCGAGCTCGGAATCCGTATTGCGAATCACTCATTCCACGTAGGACTCTATGGCTAGACAGTCTAGAGACCAGCAGCTTCTCAAATGTCTTTCCCAAGACGTCCAGGAGACAGATAGGTCGGTAGGATTTGGGCATCATTGGATCCTTATCAGGAGCCTTTTTGATAATAATAACTTCCGCCGTCTTCCAGCAGGTTGGGAAGACCTGTGTTTCCATGCATCTGTTGTAAATTTTCGTAAGGCCCGGAGCCAGTTTGTTTGCAATGCATTGCAGAACTTCTGCAGGAATTGCATCCGGCCCCGGGGCCTTGCACTTTGCAAAGGAGCGAATAGCTGCCTTCACTTCCTCGATGGAGTAGGGGTACACCTGTACGTTGTTGTGGTAGTGTAGCTGGTCTTGCCGTCTTATTTCCTGCTGCATCTCGGTGTCTGTGTCAGGTCGATCGTCTGGGAGGAGCACCCTCAGTAGCTCCTCAGCGGTCTCTGACCAGTCCTGTGTCATTCTGTCTGTGTCACCGACTCGTACAGTCGAGAGATGCATTGGTGAATGGATTTTTTCTCTTACTATTTTGTACGGTGTACCCCATGGATCCAAAGTCAGGTGAGACTTTACAAAATCCTCCCAGCTCCGCTGGCGGTGTTGTCTGAGAGTTTCTTTGAAAAGCCATTTCCTTCTCCTATACTGGGCAAGATGGTAGTGCCGTTCCTCCTGGGTGAAGGACCTTTGATAGCTGCTTCGTGCTCTTCTCATAGACTGCCTGAGCCGGGTAAGCTCTGGAGTCCATGGAGAAGTCGCTTTTCGTATGAAGCGCCTTCGCGTCGGTATCGCCGCGGCCAAAGCCGCCCTGATTGAGACAATTAAGGCCCCTACGGCTTCCTCTACTTCAAAAGGACCGTCTCCCAGCTCCGGAGGATGAAACTCCGCCTCCAACAGGTCCCAGTCTGCTCTCCCGTAGTCATACTGCATTGTCCACCCCTCTAGCACATGCTCCCCTTGTGATGCTATTGTAAATTCAATAGCGTTATGATCACTGGTGGTTATGTTGTCGTTGACCTGCCAATTTTGGATATTGTTTACAATGTTTGTCGTGCAGAGCGTGACATCAATAGAGGATGCTGCCCCAGCTCTGCTCCTGTAGGTAGGAGGGTTGCCGGGGAGATTGACAACATTTAAATTATGTTCCATAATTATGTCTTCCAGTGCCAGTCCTCTTTGATCTTGAACTTGACTGTGCCATAGGGGGGATTTTGCGTTACTGTCCATTGATATTATAATTGCTTTGCCTGCTAGGGCTCGCAATACTGTAGATAACTGCCCAAGATAAATATTGATTGGATCCCTGTATTGACAATATATATTAATTATGTACCAAGATGTATTATAAAAGTTTATCTCCACAACTGTTACATGGGAAGTGCAATACTGTGTCAAGACAGTGGTTTTGATTAACTTGTTGTAGATGACAATTGCTGACATGGGGTTTGGACCCATTGATATTACCTGGGCAGTGACGGGAAAGCCTGTGACCTTGCCGGAGGCAGAGCCTGGCTCTTGAATTAACATAACATCGATATTTTTCTCTTCCGCTATCTTTCGGAGCTCCTGAGTTACAAGGGAGCTCCTCATAGCATTTATTTGTAAGACTTTTATCTTAATCCGGGTGTCTGGTGTAGAAATGGCTGTCAGGCCATACCTGGGCAGGATCAAAACCAATCCTGCCGTGCATCTTGACCATGTTTTTATAGGTCTTGTCGATATCGAACTCCCGACCCCGTCTGATATATAATTTTGACACTAGGTCTTGTAATTTTTCAAAGTCTGTGGGAATGTTTAACGCAGCGAGATGAATACAGTCTGCATCCTCCAGTGCCGGGAACGTGACCTTCTCTCCGCGAGGATGCCCGACCCTCACCAGCTGCCTCAGAGCCGCGTTTAGGGCTGCGGGTTCCTCCAGTCTTGACAGTCTTAACGTTTCCTCACAAATGGTGTATGTGTCTCCTGGTGGACACTGAGTGTACATTTTTCCAACTTGAATTGTTTCGACATCCTCTTGCGTCATTTTTGGAGTCTGCTGGTGCTCTGCTGTAGAGACTGGCGCGGCAGCCGACGACGACTCCGCCCCCGAGGACGAGCGGGAACCCCCGCTCCCGACGGACGAAGCCGCCCCGCCGGTCACCGCCGCCTCCCGGAAGCCTAGATGACCCCTCCCTGTAGCCAGGAAACCCCCGACCTGACAGGAGAAATCCGTCGACTCCGGCCGCTCTGTCGGAACAGGAAGTGTATAGGTCTCTCCCTCCTTGCGCGTGAGAAAGCCCCCACTCTGTGAAGAGGTAGACTCCAAGTTGGTCTGCTCGGTCGCCGGATCACCTGGAGGACTCCTCCTAATGGCCAGGAAGGACCCAACCTGGCAGGAGAAGTCCCGCATCTCCGGTCGCACGTCTGGAACTAAGACAGAATAGACCTGCCTCTCCTCCTCTCGCTCGTTGACCACCGAGGGCAGAGATTCCTGTGATTCCTTGAGCTTTCGCCACCGACCTGCATCTCGCAACTGCTTGCTAGGTGATTTTCGAGTGACTCTATAGCGCGTTGCCATAGTCTGTCCTCTGTATGAGCCGCTGTATCATTATTTTATAGGTTGCACACTCCTTACCAGGAGTGTTGCAGGTGCGTTTCCGGTATTTACAAGGGATGCAGGTGGGCGTTTCTCTGTCGCACTTTGTTTTGTCATGCTTTTCGCTTCCACAATTCCCACATACTGGGTTTAGGAAGCTACAGTATTTTGCAACATGTCCGTAATCGTGACATTTGGTACATTTAGCAAGGGCTGTATAGTCCTTGACGGATATTGCATTATAGCCTACGTATAATCTATTGGTTGTAATGATCTGTTTACGCAATTCCGGTGACACTTCAATGGCATGGTGCACAGTGTTTCGGTCACGAGGACCTGCCTTGAAGCGGACCTTGAATTGTTCTGTGAATTCTTCGCGAGTCATTTTGTCCTCAAAATTCTGTGCGTAAACACAGTCAGCCACGTCGTCCTGGGTCATATATGATGGTACGTCGTACATCATCATAAGTGGCCTTCGCTTTCTGGGCTTTTCGCATGTAAATGACTCCTGAATTTTAGTATTGTTCATTAGTTTGTCACTGTCCTCAGTAGAGGCCAGTTCGACTATCAATACGTTTTTTGTAGTCCTGATCTGATTTATTTTGATCTTATCTTAGATAGGGACAGCGGGAATCTCGTTAATCCATTCATGCGCGTCACTAATTAGATGACGAGGCATTTGGCTACCTTAAGAGAGTCATAGTTACTCCCGCCGTTTACCCGCGCTTGCTTGAATTTCTTCACGTTGACATTCAGAGCACTGGGCAGAAATCACATTGCGTCAACACCCGCTAGGGCCATCGCAATGCTTTGTTTTAATTAGACAGTCGGATTCCCCCAGTCCGTGCCAGTTCTGAGTTGATCGTTGAA
>NW_026062327.1:22500-25000 GCF_023897955.1 Schistocerca gregaria
ACCGTGCGATCAGCCCAAAGTTATTCAGAGTCACCAAGGCAAACGGACCAGACGAGCCAATCCGATTGGTTTTGATCTAATAAAAGCGTCCCTTCCATCTCTGGTCGGGACTCTGTTTGCATGTATTAGCTCTAGAATTACCACAGTTATCCAAGTAACGTGGGTACGATCTAAGGAACCATAACTGATTTAATGAGCCATTCGCGGTTTCACCTTAATGCGGCTTGTACTGAGACATGCATGGCTTAATCTTTGAGACAAGCATATGACTACTGGCAGGATCAACCAGGGAGCTGCGTCAACGAGAGCTGAGCAGCCGGCCGCCCGGGAGTGTGTCCCGAGGGCCCGCGCGAACACGCAAGCGTCCGCTCAATTATTCTGCAAACAGGAGGAGGCTGAGCTCCCCTGCACGATACACCTCGAAACCCTCTCAGGTCCCGGCGGCGCGCAGCGCCGTCCTAAGTACTTGGTCGGGTTCGAGAGAGGCGCAATCGCCCGGAGATGGGCGAGTAGACGCTTTCAGTGCGAACACCCGTGCTCCCAACTGAGCTTGCCGCTGCCGACAGAGGCCCGGGAGCGTGCTGTCGTGGCATTGCCGGCGGGAAACAACACGCGCCACCTACGGTGACCGGCAGCTCCAACGCCAGCGCCACAGAAGGGCAAAGCCCCACTTGGGTGCAGAAGCGAACTCTCCCAGCACAGCGCACGCGCCAACACGTCCGCAGAGCTGCGATACAAACCACCTGCGAGAACCGCTGGGGGCGACCGAGCAGCAGACGGCGTCGCGACGCCGAGTGCCGGGCGGCGGCGCATCCTCAACGCACACAGTCCGCAATCGGACCAGCACACTGCAGATGTCCACCGCGCTTCGCACCGGGCTCGGCAGAACCCACTTTGGCCGCCTGGCGCCGCGCGCAGGGTGCGCCGGCGCATAGCTGGGACGCCAGCCGGGCCCGTCGGCCGGCGCTCCTGCCACTGGGCGCCCCCCACCAGCCGGCTGTAGTGCGTGCGCTCACGCAGCGCGCGGCCAGCACGCCGGGCGGCCCCCCCTCACCGGCCGGGGACTGTCCCGCCAAGCCACAGCCTCGTATCGCTTCATACCCACATGGCCAACTCAGGTTCGGGGGCATGGCGGGTACCGCCGAAACAACCGGTTCATAGATGTACCGATCGTCGCTATCACCGATGCACCTGCAGCGCGAACAACCGCTCAACAACTGATTTCCAGTTCATTTGCGGATCTTTGGCAGCAAACGTATACGTCAATCTACATTTGCGAAATCTACGATTCTGGCATGCCTGCATGTTATGTGTCACGACACGCTACATCAGCCCACATACACACTGCGGCATGTACACGAGAGAACACGTGGAAGATGGTCCGCGCACGTGTGCAATGTCCCTTGCGCGGTCGACTGTCAACCGGCCTCTGTAGCATGTCGCAGATGTGGAACGCGGTCCACCGTGCTATCATGTTGTGTGGGGCAATACGATTAAATAGGAAAACCCTCGTCGCTACATCAACAGACGGCTCACGCTGATTCCCGGCAGAGGGAGGAGGGGGGGGGGGGGGGCCAACATGCAATACTTTCGTCCGTACCTACCTACCACATGTCTGTACGGCGTACAACAGTGCAATCTCGCTGTAATGGGGAGACGAGACAAGTAGCATCGTGCACAACATATGGCCCTTATGATTCGCCATTGTAGGGCGCAGCCGGTGTACGGTCAAGCATGTGCCACATTATGTCACTCAGTACGTAACGACGGATGATCAGTGTGGGTTACGCGTACATCAGCGGACAGTCCACACAGGCCGTACCACAACGTACACTGACTGCATCGACAACCGAATGCAACTGAACAGCTGCAAGGCTCATTTCACAAACAAACGCCTGACCGACCAGCTTGGAAGGGCAGGAGGGGAGGGCGATATTCGTTCTGTAGCGGTACACCCTTCCAGTGGTTAGCGGGACTGTGTAGAAAGTACGCAACACTCGAAAGACCTTTATGTGAGGGTACGCACCATGGCATCAAGAAATACACATGACACCAGAGGATCCAAGCAGTGAACTATGTTCAGAGGGTTGCTGTTAGGCAAAGCTACATTCCTGTGACGTTACATGTGACAGTTAAGGTGCAGTGTAAGTTAGGTTAAGGTGCAGTGTAAGTTAGGTTAAGGTGCAGCGTAAGTTAGGTTAAGGTGCAGTGTAAGTTAGGTTAAGGTGCAGCGTAAGTTAGGTTAAGGTGCAGCGTAAGTTAGGTTAAGGTGCAGCGTAAGTTAGGTTAAGGTGCAGCGTAACTTGGGTTAAGGTGCAGCGTAACTTGGGTTAAGGTGCAGCGTAACTTGGGTTAAGGTGCAGCGTAACTTGGGTTAAGGTGCAGCGTAACTTGGGTTAAGGTGCAGCGTAACTTGGGTTAAGGTGCAGCGTAACTTGGGTTAAGGTGCAGCGTAACTTGGGTTAAGGTGCAGCGTAACTTGGGTTAAGGTGCAGCGTAA
>NW_026062327.1:35000-37500 GCF_023897955.1 Schistocerca gregaria
CAGCAGACGGCGTCGCGACGCCGAGTGCCGGGCGGCGGCGCATCCTCAACGCACACAGTCCGCAATCGGACCAGCACACTGCAGATGTCCACCGCGCTTCGCACCGGGCTCGGCAGAACCCACTTTGGCCGCCTGGCGCCGCGCGCAGGGTGCGCCGGCGCATAGCTGGGACGCCAGCCGGGCCCGTCGGCCGGCGCTCCTGCCACTGGGCGCCCCCCACCAGCCGGCTGTAGTGCGTGCGCTCACGCAGCGCGCGGCCAGCACGCCGGGCGGCCCCCCCTCACCGGCCGGGGACTGTCCCGCCAAGCCACAGCCTCGTATCGCTTCATACCCACATGGCCAACTCAGGTTCGGGGGCATGGCGGGTACCGCCGAAACAACCGGTTCATAGATGTACCGATCGTCGCTATCACCGATGCACCTGCAGCGCGAACAACCGCTCAACAACTGATTTCCAGTTCATTTGCGGATCTTTGGCAGCAAACGTATACGTCAATCTACATTTGCGAAATCTACGATTCTGGCATGCCTGCATGTTATGTGTCACGACACGCTACATCAGCCCACATACACACTGCGGCATGTACACGAGAGAACACGTGGAAGATGGTCCGCGCACGTGTGCAATGTCCCTTGCGCGGTCGACTGTCAACCGGCCTCTGTAGCATGTCGCAGATGTGGAACGCGGTCCACCGTGCTATCATGTTGTGTGGGGCAATACGATTAAATAGGAAAACCCTCGTCGCTACATCAACAGACGGCTCACGCTGATTCCCGGCAGAGGGAGGAGGGGGGGGGGGGGGGCCAACATGCAATACTTTCGTCCGTACCTACCTACCACATGTCTGTACGGCGTACAACAGTGCAATCTCGCTGTAATGGGGAGACGAGACAAGTAGCATCGTGCACAACATATGGCCCTTATGATTCGCCATTGTAGGGCGCAGCCGGTGTACGGTCAAGCATGTGCCACATTATGTCACTCAGTACGTAACGACGGATGATCAGTGTGGGTTACGCGTACATCAGCGGACAGTCCACACAGGCCGTACCACAACGTACACTGACTGCATCGACAACCGAATGCAACTGAACAGCTGCAAGGCTCATTTCACAAACAAACGCCTGACCGACCAGCTTGGAAGGGCAGGAGGGGAGGGCGATATTCGTTCTGTAGCGGTACACCCTTCCAGTGGTTAGCGGGACTGTGTAGAAAGTACGCAACACTCGAAAGACCTTTATGTGAGGGTACGCACCATGGCATCAAGAAATACACATGACACCAGAGGATCCAAGCAGTGAACTATGTTCAGAGGGTTGCTGTTAGGCAAAGCTACATTCCTGTGACGTTACATGTGACAGTTAAGGTGCAGTGTAAGTTAGGTTAAGGTGCAGTGTAAGTTAGGTTAAGGTGCAGTGTAAGTTAGGTTAAGGTGCAGCGTAAGTTAGGTTAAGGTGCAGCGTAAGTTAGGTTAAGGTGCAGCGTAAGTTAGGTTAAGGTGCAGCGTAAGTTAGGTTAAGGTGCAGCGTAAGTTAGGTTAAGGTGCAGCGTAACTTGGGTTAAGGTGCAGCGTAACTTGGGTTAAGGTGCAGCGTAACTTGGGTTAAGGTGCAGCGTAACTTGGGTTAAGGTGCAGCGTAACTTGGGTTAAGGTGCAGCGTAACTTGGGTTAAGGTGCAGCGTAACTTGGGTTAAGGTGTAGCGTAACTTGGGTTAAGGTGCAGCGTAACTTGGGTTAAGGTGCAGCGTAACTTGGGTTAAGGTGCAGCGTAACTTGGGTTAAGGTGCAGCGTAACTTGGGTTAAGGTGCAGCGTAACTTGGGTTAAGGTGCAGCGTAACTTGGGTTAAGGTGCAGCGTAACTTGGGTTAAGGTGCAGCGTAACTTGGGTTAAGGTGCAGCGTAACTTGGGTTAAGGTGCAGCGTAACTTGGGTTAAGGTGCAGCGTAACTTGGGTTAAGGTGCAGCGTAACTTGGGTTAAGGTGCAGCGTAACTTGGGTTAAGGTGCAGCGTAACTTGGGTTAAGGTGCAGCGTAACTTGGGTTAAGGTGCAGCGTAACTTGGGTTAAGGTGCAGCGTAACTTGGGTTAAGGTGCAGCGTAACTTGGGTTAAGGTGCAGCGTAACTTGGGTTAAGGTGCAGCGTAACTTGGGTTAAGGTGCAGCGTAACTTGGGTTAAGGTGCAGCGTAACTTGGGTTAAGGTGCAGCGTAACTTGGGTTAAGGTGCAGCGTAACTTGGGTTAAGGTGCAGCGTAACTTGGGTTAAGGTGCAGCGTAACTTGGGTTAAGGTGCAGCGTAACTTGGGTTAAGGTGCAGCGTAACTTGGGTTAAGGTGCAGCGTAACTTAGGTTAAGGTGCCAACGTGGGTTAGGTTAAGGGGCCAACGTGGGTTAGGTTAAGGGCCAACGTGGGTTAGGTTAAGGGCCAACGTGGGTTAGGTTAAGGGCCAACGTGGGTTAGGTTAAGGGCCAACGTGGGTTAGGTTAAGGGCCAACGT
>NW_026062327.1:45000-47365 GCF_023897955.1 Schistocerca gregaria
TTAAGCCGCAGGCTCCACTCCTGGTGGTGCCCTTCCGTCAATTCCTTTAAGTTTCAGCTTTGCAACCATACTTCCCCCGGAACCCAAAAGCTTTGGTTTCCCGGAGGCTGCCCGCCGAGTCATCGGAGGAACTGCGGCGGATCGCTGGCTGGCATCGTTTATGGTTAGAACTAGGGCGGTATCTGATCGCCTTCGAACCTCTAACTTTCGTTCTTGATTAATGAAAACATACTTGGCAAATGCTTTCGCTTCTGTTCGTCTTGCGACGATCCAAGAATTTCACCTCTAACGTCGCAATACGAATGCCCCCGCCTGTCCCTATTAATCATTACCTCGGGTTCCGAAAACCAACAAAATAGAACCGAGGTCCTATTCCATTATTCCATGCACACAGTATTCAGGCGGGCTTGCCTGCTTTAAGCACTCTAATTTGTTCAAAGTAAACGTGCCGGCCCACCGAGACACTCAACTAAGAGCACCCTGGTAGGATTTCAACGGGGTCCGCCTCGGGACGCGCAAGCACGCCTTCGGCTCGCCCCACCGGCAGGACGTCCCACGATACATGCCAGTTAAACACCGACGGGCGGTGAACCAACAGCGTGGGACACAAATCCAACTACGAGCTTTTTAACCGCAACAACTTTAATATACGCTATTGGAGCTGGAATTACCGCGGCTGCTGGCACCAGACTTGCCCTCCAATAGATACTCGTTAAAGGATTTAAAGTGTACTCATTCCGATTACGGGGCCTCGGATGAGTCCCGTATCGTTATTTTTCGTCACTACCTCCCCGTGCCGGGAGTGGGTAATTTGCGCGCCTGCTGCCTTCCTTGGATGTGGTAGCCGTTTCTCAGGCTCCCTCTCCGGAATCGAACCCTGATTCCCCGTTACCCGTTACAACCATGGTAGGCGCAGAACCTACCATCGACAGTTGATAAGGCAGACATTTGAAAGATGCGTCGCCGGTACGAGGACCGTGCGATCAGCCCAAAGTTATTCAGAGTCACCAAGGCAAACGGACCAGACGAGCCAATCCGATTGGTTTTGATCTAATAAAAGCGTCCCTTCCATCTCTGGTCGGGACTCTGTTTGCATGTATTAGCTCTAGAATTACCACAGTTATCCAAGTAACGTGGGTACGATCTAAGGAACCATAACTGATTTAATGAGCCATTCGCGGTTTCACCTTAATGCGGCTTGTACTGAGACATGCATGGCTTAATCTTTGAGACAAGCATATGACTACTGGCAGGATCAACCAGGGAGCTGCGTCAACGAGAGCTGAGCAGCCGGCCGCCCGGGAGTGTGTCCCGAGGGCCCGCGCGAACACGCAAGCGTCCGCTCAATTATTCTGCAAACAGGAGGAGGCTGAGCTCCCCTGCACGATACACCTCGAAACCCTCTCAGGTCCCGGCGGCGCGCAGCGCCGTCCTAAGTACTTGGTCGGGTTCGAGAGAGGCGCAATCGCCCGGAGATGGGCGAGTAGACGCTTTCAGTGCGAACACCCGTGCTCCCAACTGAGCTTGCCGCTGCCGACAGAGGCCCGGGAGCGTGCTGTCGTGGCATTGCCGGCGGGAAACAACACGCGCCACCTACGGTGACCGGCAGCTCCAACGCCAGCGCCACAGAAGGGCAAAGCCCCACTTGGGTGCAGAAGCGAACTCTCCCAGCACAGCGCACGCGCCAACACGTCCGCAGAGCTGCGATACAAACCACCTGCGAGAACCGCTGGGGGCGACCGAGCAGCAGACGGCGTCGCGACGCCGAGTGCCGGGCGGCGGCGCATCCTCAACGCACACAGTCCGCAATCGGACCAGCACACTGCAGATGTCCACCGCGCTTCGCACCGGGCTCGGCAGAACCCACTTTGGCCGCCTGGCGCCGCGCGCAGGGTGCGCCGGCGCATAGCTGGGACGCCAGCCGGGCCCGTCGGCCGGCGCTCCTGCCACTGGGCGCCCCCCACCAGCCGGCTGTAGTGCGTGCGCTCACGCAGCGCGCGGCCAGCACGCCGGGCGGCCCCCCCTCACCGGCCGGGGACTGTCCCGCCAAGCCACAGCCTCGTATCGCTTCATACCCACATGGCCAACTCAGGTTCGGGGGCATGGCGGGTACCGCCGAAACAACCGGTTCATAGATGTACCGATCGTCGCTATCACCGATGCACCTGCAGCGCGAACAACCGCTCAACAACTGATTTCCAGTTCATTTGCGGATCTTTGGCAGCAAACGTATACGTCAATCTACATTTGCGAAATCTACGATTCTGGCATGCCTGCATGTTATGTGTCACGACACGCTACATCAGCCCACATACACACTGCGGCATGTACACGAGAGAACACGTGGAAACACGCGATCTAGTGT
>NW_026062328.1:5000-7500 GCF_023897955.1 Schistocerca gregaria
AGTTACGCTGCACCTTAACCCAAGTTACGCTGCACCTTAACCCAAGTTACGCTGCACCTTAACCCAAGTTACGCTGCACCTTAACCCAAGTTACGCTGCACCTTAACCCAAGTTACGCTGCACCTTAACCCAAGTTACGCTGCACCTTAACCCAAGTTACGCTGCACCTTAACCCAAGTTACGCTGCACCTTAACCCAAGTTACGCTGCACCTTAACCCAAGTTACGCTGCACCTTAACCCAAGTTACGCTGCACCTTAACCCAAGTTACGCTGCACCTTAACCCAAGTTACGCTGCACCTTAACCCAAGTTACGCTGCACCTTAACCCAAGTTACGCTGCACCTTAACCCAAGTTACGCTGCACCTTAACCCAAGTTACGCTGCACCTTAACCCAAGTTACGCTGCACCTTAACCCAAGTTACGCTGCACCTTAACCCAAGTTACGCTGCACCTTAACCCAAGTTACGCTGCACCTTAACCCAAGTTACGCTGCACCTTAACCCAAGTTACGCTGCACCTTAACCCAAGTTACGCTGCACCTTAACCCAAGTTACGCTGCACCTTAACCTAACTTACGCTGCACCTTAACCTAACTTACGCTGCACCTTAACCTAACTTACGCTGCACCTTAACCTAACTTACGCTGCACCTTAACCTAACTTACACTGCACCTTAACTGTCACATGTAACGTCACAGGAATGTAGCTTTGCCTAACAGCAACCCTCTGAACATAGTTCACTGCTTGGATCCTCTGGTGTCATGTGTATTTCTTGATGCCATGGTGCGTACCCTCACATAAAGGTCTTTCGAGTGTTGCGTACTTTCTACACAGTCCCGCTAACCACTGGAAGGGTGTACCGCTACAGAACGAATATCGCCCTCCCCTCCTGCCCTTCCAAGCTGGTCGGTCAGGCGTTTGTTTGTGAAATGAGCCTTGCAGCTGTTCAGTTGCATTCGGTTGTCGATGCAGTCAGTGTACGTTGTGGTACGGCCTGTGTGGACTGTCCGCTGATGTACGCGTAACCCACACTGATCATCCGTCGTTACGTACTGAGTGACATAATGTGGCACATGCTTGACCGTACACCGGCTGCGCCCTACAATGGCGAATCATAAGGGCCATATGTTGTGCACGATGCTACTTGTCTCGTCTCCCCATTACAGCGAGATTGCACTGTTGTACGCCGTACAGACATGTGGTAGGTAGGTACGGACGAAAGTATTGCATGTTGGCCCCCCCCCCCCCCTCCTCCCTCTGCCGGGAATCAGCGTGAGCCGTCTGTTGATGTAGCGACGAGGGTTTTCCTATTTAATCGTATTGCCCCACACAACATGATAGCACGGTGGACCGCGTTCCACATCTGCGACATGCTACAGAGGCCGGTTGACAGTCGACCGCGCAAGGGACATTGCACACGTGCGCGGACCATCTTCCACGTGTTCTCTCGTGTACATGCCGCAGTGTGTATGTGGGCTGATGTAGCGTGTCGTGACACATAACATGCAGGCATGCCAGAATCGTAGATTTCGCAAATGTAGATTGACGTATACGTTTGCTGCCAAAGATCCGCAAATGAACTGGAAATCAGTTGTTGAGCGGTTGTTCGCGCTGCAGGTGCATCGGTGATAGCGACGATCGGTACATCTATGAACCGGTTGTTTCGGCGGTACCCGCCATGCCCCCGAACCTGAGTTGGCCATGTGGGTATGAAGCGATACGAGGCTGTGGCTTGGCGGGACAGTCCCCGGCCGGTGAGGGGGGGCCGCCCGGCGTGCTGGCCGCGCGCTGCGTGAGCGCACGCACTACAGCCGGCTGGTGGGGGGCGCCCAGTGGCAGGAGCGCCGGCCGACGGGCCCGGCTGGCGTCCCAGCTATGCGCCGGCGCACCCTGCGCGCGGCGCCAGGCGGCCAAAGTGGGTTCTGCCGAGCCCGGTGCGAAGCGCGGTGGACATCTGCAGTGTGCTGGTCCGATTGCGGACTGTGTGCGTTGAGGATGCGCCGCCGCCCGGCACTCGGCGTCGCGACGCCGTCTGCTGCTCGGTCGCCCCCAGCGGTTCTCGCAGGTGGTTTGTATCGCAGCTCTGCGGACGTGTTGGCGCGTGCGCTGTGCTGGGAGAGTTCGCTTCTGCACCCAAGTGGGGCTTTGCCCTTCTGTGGCGCTGGCGTTGGAGCTGCCGGTCACCGTAGGTGGCGCGTGTTGTTTCCCGCCGGCAATGCCACGACAGCACGCTCCCGGGCCTCTGTCGGCAGCGGCAAGCTCAGTTGGGAGCACGGGTGTTCGCACTGAAAGCGTCTACTCGCCCATCTCCGGGCGATTGCGCCTCTCTCGAACCCGACCAAGTACTTAGGACGGCGCTGCGCGCCGCCGGGACCTGAGAGGGTTTCGAGGTGTATCGTGCAGGGGAGCTCAGCCTCCTCCTGTTTGCAGAATAATTGAGCGGACGCTTGCGTGTTCGCGCGGGCCCTCGGGACACACTCCCAGGGCGGGCGGCTGCTC
>NW_026062328.1:17500-20000 GCF_023897955.1 Schistocerca gregaria
GCGTACCCTCACATAAAGGTCTTTCGAGTGTTGCGTACTTTCTACACAGTCCCGCTAACCACTGGAAGGGTGTACCGCTACAGAACGAATATCGCCCTCCCCTCCTGCCCTTCCAAGCTGGTCGGTCAGGCGTTTGTTTGTGAAATGAGCCTTGCAGCTGTTCAGTTGCATTCGGTTGTCGATGCAGTCAGTGTACGTTGTGGTACGGCCTGTGTGGACTGTCCGCTGATGTACGCGTAACCCACACTGATCATCCGTCGTTACGTACTGAGTGACATAATGTGGCACATGCTTGACCGTACACCGGCTGCGCCCTACAATGGCGAATCATAAGGGCCATATGTTGTGCACGATGCTACTTGTCTCGTCTCCCCATTACAGCGAGATTGCACTGTTGTACGCCGTACAGACATGTGGTAGGTAGGTACGGACGAAAGTATTGCATGTTGCCCCCCCCCCCCCCCCCCTC
Source organism: Schistocerca gregaria (assembly GCF_023897955.1). NCBI lineage: Eukaryota > Metazoa > Arthropoda > Insecta > Orthoptera > Acrididae > Schistocerca > Schistocerca gregaria. The sequence goes on from NW_026062328.1 coordinate 17,970, forward strand.
CTCCCTCTGCCGGGAATCAGCGTGAGCCGTCTGTTGATGTAGCGACGAGGGTTTTCCTATTTAATCGTATTGCCCCACACAACATGATAGCACGGTGGACCGCGTTCCACATCTGCGACATGCTACAGAGGCCGGTTGACAGTCGACCGCGCAAGGGACATTGCACACGTGCGCGGACCATCTTCCACGTGTTCTCTCGTGTACATGCCGCAGTGTGTATGTGGGCTGATGTAGCGTGTCGTGACACATAACATGCAGGCATGCCAGAATCGTAGATTTCGCAAATGTAGATTGACGTATACGTTTGCTGCCAAAGATCCGCAAATGAACTGGAAATCAGTTGTTGAGCGGTTGTTCGCGCTGCAGGTGCATCGGTGATAGCGACGATCGGTACATCTATGAACCGGTTGTTTCGGCGGTACCCGCCATGCCCCCGAACCTGAGTTGGCCATGTGGGTATGAAGCGATACGAGGCTGTGGCTTGGCGGGACAGTCCCCGGCCGGTGAGGGGGGGCCGCCCGGCGTGCTGGCCGCGCGCTGCGTGAGCGCACGCACTACAGCCGGCTGGTGGGGGGCGCCCAGTGGCAGGAGCGCCGGCCGACGGGCCCGGCTGGCGTCCCAGCTATGCGCCGGCGCACCCTGCGCGCGGCGCCAGGCGGCCAAAGTGGGTTCTGCCGAGCCCGGTGCGAAGCGCGGTGGACATCTGCAGTGTGCTGGTCCGATTGCGGACTGTGTGCGTTGAGGATGCGCCGCCGCCCGGCACTCGGCGTCGCGACGCCGTCTGCTGCTCGGTCGCCCCCAGCGGTTCTCGCAGGTGGTTTGTATCGCAGCTCTGCGGACGTGTTGGCGCGTGCGCTGTGCTGGGAGAGTTCGCTTCTGCACCCAAGTGGGGCTTTGCCCTTCTGTGGCGCTGGCGTTGGAGCTGCCGGTCACCGTAGGTGGCGCGTGTTGTTTCCCGCCGGCAATGCCACGACATCACGCTCCCGGGCCTCTGTCGGCAGCGGCAAGCTCAGTTGGGAGCACGGGTGTTCGCACTGAAAGCGTCTACTCGCCCATCTCCGGGCGATTGCGCCTCTCTCGAACCCGACCAAGTACTTAGGACGGCGCTGCGCGCCGCCGGGACCTGAGAGGGTTTCGAGGTGTATCGTGCAGGGGAGCTCAGCCTCCTCCTGTTTGCAGAATAATTGAGCGGACGCTTGCGTGTTCGCGCGGGCCCTCGGGACACACTCCCGGGCGGCCGGCTGCTCAGCTCTCGTTGACGCAGCTCCCTGGTTGATCCTGCCAGTAGTCATATGCTTGTCTCAAAGATTAAGCCATGCATGTCTCAGTACAAGCCGCATTAAGGTGAAACCGCGAATGGCTCATTAAATCAGTTATGGTTCCTTAGATCGTACCCACGTTACTTGGATAACTGTGGTAATTCTAGAGCTAATACATGCAAACAGAGTCCCGACCAGAGATGGAAGGGACGCTTTTATTAGATCAAAACCAATCGGATTGGTTCGTCTGGTCCGTTTGCCTTGGTGACTCTGAATAACTTTGGGCTGATCGCACGGTCCTCGTACCGGCGACGCATCTTTCAAATGTCTGCCTTATCAACTGTCGATGGTAGGTTCTGCGCCTACCATGGTTGTAACGGGTAACGGGGAATCAGGGTTCGATTCCGGAGAGGGAGCCTGAGAAACGGCTACCACATCCAAGGAAGGCAGCAGGCGCGCAAATTACCCACTCCCGGCACGGGGAGGTAGTGACGAAAAATAACGATACGGGACTCATCCGAGGCCCCGTAATCGGAATGAGTACACTTTAAATCCTTTAACGAGTATCTATTGGAGGGCAAGTCTGGTGCCAGCAGCCGCGGTAATTCCAGCTCCAATAGCGTATATTAAAGTTGTTGCGGTTAAAAAGCTCGTAGTTGGATTTGTGTCCCACGCTGTTGGTTCACCGCCCGTCGGTGTTTAACTGGCATGTATCGTGGGACGTCCTGCCGGTGGGGCGAGCCGAAGGCGTGCTTGCGCGTCCCGAGGCGGA
>NW_026062328.1:27500-32500 GCF_023897955.1 Schistocerca gregaria
TTATCCTCGCTGCCACAGGACACTATCCAAAGAACGACAAGAGGAACGTCACGTCCACTAATAAGACAGAATGTCTCACACCACCCGCAAACAACGCAGCTCAAATCAGCCAGCAACACCCACAGTGGTCCACCCAGTATCAACACAGGACGCAACGCCACGCCACAACACAAAAGGTACAAGTAATAAAATACCCTTTGGCCACACTCCTTATAAAGGCATCGAACCAACCCACCACCTGACACCAGCCAAACGTACATCCTGATTTGACACATCTCTGGCAACCTAACCCACGTTGGCCCTTAACCTAACCCACGTTGGCCCTTAACCTAACCCACGTTGGCCCTTAACCTAACCCACGTTGGCCCTTAACCTAACCCACGTTGGCCCTTAACCTAACCCACGTTGGCCCTTAACCTAACCCACGTTGGCCCTTAACCTAACCCACGTTGGCCCTTAACCTAACCCACGTTGGCCCTTAACCTAACCCACGTTGGCCCTTAACCTAACCCACGTTGGCCCTTAACCTAACCCACGTTGGCCCTTAACCTAACCCACGTTGGCCCTTAACCTAACCCACGTTGGCCCTTAACCTAACCCACGTTGGCCCTTAACCTAACCCACGTTGGCCCTTAACCTAACCCACGTTGGCCCTTAACCTAACCCACGTTGGCCCTTAACCTAACCCACGTTGGCCCTTAACCTAACCCACGTTGGCCCTTAACCTAACCCACGTTGGCCCTTAACCTAACCCACGTTGGCCCTTAACCTAACCCACGTTGGCCCTTAACCTAACCCACGTTGGCCCTTAACCTAACCCACGTTGGCCCCTTAACCTAACCCACGTTGGCACCTTAACCTAAGTTACGCTGCACCTTAACCTAAGTTACGCTGCACCTTAACCCAAGTTACGCTGCACCTTAACCCAAGTTACGCTGCACCTTAACCCAAGTTACGCTGCACCTTAACCCAAGTTACGCTGCACCTTAACCCAAGTTACGCTGCACCTTAACCCAAGTTACGCTGCACCTTAACCCAAGTTACGCTGCACCTTAACCCAAGTTACGCTGCACCTTAACCCAAGTTACGCTGCACCTTAACCCAAGTTACGCTGCACCTTAACCCAAGTTACGCTGCACCTTAACCCAAGTTACGCTGCACCTTAACCCAAGTTACGCTGCACCTTAACCCAAGTTACGCTGCACCTTAACCCAAGTTACGCTGCACCTTAACCCAAGTTACGCTGCACCTTAACCCAAGTTACGCTGCACCTTAACCCAAGTTACGCTGCACCTTAACCCAAGTTACGCTGCACCTTAACCCAAGTTACGCTGCACCTTAACCCAAGTTACGCTGCACCTTAACCCAAGTTACGCTGCACCTTAACCCAAGTTACGCTGCACCTTAACCCAAGTTACGCTGCACCTTAACCCAAGTTACGCTGCACCTTAACCCAAGTTACGCTGCACCTTAACCCAAGTTACGCTGCACCTTAACCCAAGTTACGCTGCACCTTAACCCAAGTTACGCTGCACCTTAACCCAAGTTACGCTGCACCTTAACCCAAGTTACGCTGCACCTTAACCTAACTTACGCTGCACCTTAACCTAACTTACGCTGCACCTTAACCTAACTTACGCTGCACCTTAACCTAACTTACACTGCACCTTAACTGTCACATGTAACGTCACAGGAATGTAGCTTTGCCTAACAGCAACCCTCTGAACATAGTTCACTGCTTGGATCCTCTGGTGTCATGTGTATTTCTTGATGCCATGGTGCGTACCCTCACATAAAGGTCTTTCGAGTGTTGCGTACTTTCTACACAGTCCCGCTAACCACTGGAAGGGTGTACCGCTACAGAACGAATATCGCCCTCCCCTCCTGCCCTTCCAAGCTGGTCGGTCAGGCGTTTGTTTGTGAAATGAGCCTTGCAGCTGTTCAGTTGCATTCGGTTGTCGATGCAGTCAGTGTACGTTGTGGTACGGCCTGTGTGGACTGTCCGCTGATGTACGCGTAACCCACACTGATCATCCGTCGTTACGTACTGAGTGACATAATGTGGCACATGCTTGACCGTACACCGGCTGCGCCCTACAATGGCGAATCATAAGGGCCATATGTTGTGCACGATGCTACTTGTCTCGTCTCCCCATTACAGCGAGATTGCACTGTTGTACGCCGTACAGACATGTGGTAGGTAGGTACGGACGAAAGTATTGCATGTTGGCCCCCCCCCCCCCCCCCTCCTCCCTCTGCCGGGAATCAGCGTGAGCCGTCTGTTGATGTAGCGACGAGGGTTTTCCTATTTAATCGTATTGCCCCACACAACATGATAGCACGGTGGACCGCGTTCCACATCTGCGACATGCTACAGAGGCCGGTTGACAGTCGACCGCGCAAGGGACATTGCACACGTGCGCGGACCATCTTCCACGTGTTCTCTCGTGTACATGCCGCAGTGTGTATGTGGGCTGATGTAGCGTGTCGTGACACATAACATGCAGGCATGCCAGAATCGTAGATTTCGCAAATGTAGATTGACGTATACGTTTGCTGCCAAAGATCCGCAAATGAACTGGAAATCAGTTGTTGAGCGGTTGTTCGCGCTGCAGGTGCATCGGTGATAGCGACGATCGGTACATCTATGAACCGGTTGTTTCGGCGGTACCCGCCATGCCCCCGAACCTGAGTTGGCCATGTGGGTATGAAGCGATACGAGGCTGTGGCTTGGCGGGACAGTCCCCGGCCGGTGAGGGGGGGCCGCCCGGCGTGCTGGCCGCGCGCTGCGTGAGCGCACGCACTACAGCCGGCTGGTGGGGGGCGCCCAGTGGCAGGAGCGCCGGCCGACGGGCCCGGCTGGCGTCCCAGCTATGCGCCGGCGCACCCTGCGCGCGGCGCCAGGCGGCCAAAGTGGGTTCTGCCGAGCCCGGTGCGAAGCGCGGTGGACATCTGCAGTGTGCTGGTCCGATTGCGGACTGTGTGCGTTGAGGATGCGCCGCCGCCCGGCACTCGGCGTCGCGACGCCGTCTGCTGCTCGGTCGCCCCCAGCGGTTCTCGCAGGTGGTTTGTATCGCAGCTCTGCGGACGTGTTGGCGCGTGCGCTGTGCTGGGAGAGTTCGCTTCTGCACCCAAGTGGGGCTTTGCCCTTCTGTGGCGCTGGCGTTGGAGCTGCCGGTCACCGTAGGTGGCGCGTGTTGTTTCCCGCCGGCAATGCCACGACAGCACGCTCCCGGGCCTCTGTCGGCAGCGGCAAGCTCAGTTGGGAGCACGGGTGTTCGCACTGAAAGCGTCTACTCGCCCATCTCCGGGCGATTGCGCCTCTCTCGAACCCGACCAAGTACTTAGGACGGCGCTGCGCGCCGCCGGGACCTGAGAGGGTTTCGAGGTGTATCGTGCAGGGGAGCTCAGCCTCCTCCTGTTTGCAGAATAATTGAGCGGACGCTTGCGTGTTCGCGCGGGCCCTCGGGACACACTCCCGGGCGGCCGGCTGCTCAGCTCTCGTTGACGCAGCTCCCTGGTTGATCCTGCCAGTAGTCATATGCTTGTCTCAAAGATTAAGCCATGCATGTCTCAGTACAAGCCGCATTAAGGTGAAACCGCGAATGGCTCATTAAATCAGTTATGGTTCCTTAGATCGTACCCACGTTACTTGGATAACTGTGGTAATTCTAGAGCTAATACATGCAAACAGAGTCCCGACCAGAGATGGAAGGGACGCTTTTATTAGATCAAAACCAATCGGATTGGCTCGTCTGGTCCGTTTGCCTTGGTGACTCTGAATAACTTTGGGCTGATCGCACGGTCCTCGTACCGGCGACGCATCTTTCAAATGTCTGCCTTATCAACTGTCGATGGTAGGTTCTGCGCCTACCATGGTTGTAACGGGTAACGGGGAATCAGGGTTCGATTCCGGAGAGGGAGCCTGAGAAACGGCTACCACATCCAAGGAAGGCAGCAGGCGCGCAAATTACCCACTCCCGGCACGGGGAGGTAGTGACGAAAAATAACGATACGGGACTCATCCGAGGCCCCGTAATCGGAATGAGTACACTTTAAATCCTTTAACGAGTATCTATTGGAGGGCAAGTCTGGTGCCAGCAGCCGCGGTAATTCCAGCTCCAATAGCGTATATTAAAGTTGTTGCGGTTAAAAAGCTCGTAGTTGGATTTGTGTCCCACGCTGTTGGTTCACCGCCCGTCGGTGTTTAACTGGCATGTATCGTGGGACGTCCTGCCGGTGGGGCGAGCCGAAGGCGTGCTTGCGCGTCCCGAGGCGGACCCCGTTGAAATCCTACCAGGGTGCTCTTAGTTGAGTGTCTCGGTGGGCCGGCACGTTTACTTTGAACAAATTAGAGTGCTTAAAGCAGGCAAGCCCGCCTGAATACTGTGTGCATGGAATAATGGAATAGGACCTCGGTTCTATTTTGTTGGTTTTCGGAACCCGAGGTAATGATTAATAGGGACAGGCGGGGGCATTCGTATTGCGACGTTAGAGGTGAAATTCTTGGATCGTCGCAAGACGAACAGAAGCGAAAGCATTTGCCAAGTATGTTTTCATTAATCAAGAACGAAAGTTAGAGGTTCGAAGGCGATCAGATACCGCCCTAGTTCTAACCATAAACGATGCCAGCCAGCGATCCGCCGCAGTTCCTCCGATGACTCGGCGGGCAGCCTCCGGGAAACCAAAGCTTTTGGGTTCCGGGGGAAGTATGGTTGCAAAGCTGAAACTTAAAGGAATTGACGGAAGGGCACCACCAGGAGTGGAGCCTGCGGCTTAATTTGACTCAACACGGGAAACCTCACCAGGCCCGGACACCGGAAGGATTGACAGATTGATAGCTCTTTCTTGATTCGGTGGGTGGTGGTGCATGGCCGTTCTTAGTTGGTGGAGCGATTTGTCTGGTTAATTCCGATAACGAACGAGACTCTAGCCTGCTAACTAGTCGCGTGACATCCTTCGTGCTGTCAGCGATTACTTTTCTTCTTAGAGGGACAGGC
>NW_026062328.1:40000-42500 GCF_023897955.1 Schistocerca gregaria
CTAACCCACGTTGGCCCTTAACCTAACCCACGTTGGCCCTTAACCTAACCCACGTTGGCCCTTAACCTAACCCACGTTGGCCCTTAACATAACCCACGTTGGCCCTTAACCTAACCCCACGTTGGCCCTTAACCTAACCCACGTTGGCCCTTAACCTAACCCACGTTGGCACCTTAACCTAAGTTACGCTGCACCTTAACCCAAGTTACGCTGCACCTTAACACCAAGTTACGCTGCACCTTAACCCAAGTTACGCTGCACCTTAACCCAAGTTACGCTGCACCTTAACCCAAGTTACGCTGCACCTAACCCAAGTTACGCTGCACCTTAACCCAAGTTACGCTGCACCTTAACCCAAGTTACGCTGCACCTTAACCCAAGTTACGCTGCACCTTAACCCAAGTTACGCTGCACCTTAACCCAAGTTACGCTGCACTTAACCCAAGTTACGCTGCACCTTAACCCAAGTTACGCTGCACCTTAACCCAAGTTACGCTGCACCTTAACCCAAGTTACGCTGCACCTTAACCCAAGTTACGCTGCACCTTAACCCAAGTTACGCTGCACCTTAACCCAAGTTACGCTGCACCTTAACCCAAGTTACGCTGCACCTTAACCCAAGTTACGCTGCACCTTAACCCAAGTTACGCTGCACCTTAACCTAACTTACGCTGCACCTTAACCTAACTTACGCTGCACCTTAACCTAACTTACGCTTGCACCTTAACCTAACTTACACTGCACCTTAACTGTCACATGTAACGTCACAGGAATGTAGCTTTGCCTAACTGCAACCCTCTGAACATAGTTCACTGCTTGGATCCTCTGGTGTCATGTGTATTTCTTGATGCCATGGTGCGTACCCTCACATAAAGGTCTTTCGAGTGTTGCGTACTTTCTACACAGTCCCGCTAACCACTGGAAGGGTGTACCGCTACAGAACGAATATCGCCCTCCCCTCCTGCCCTTCCAAGCTGGTCGGTCAGGCGTTTGTTTGTGAAATGAGCCTTGCAGCTGTTCAGTTGCATTCGGTTGTCGATGCAGTCAGTGTACGTTGTGGTACGGCCTGTGTGGACTGTCCGCTGATGTACGCGTAACCCACACTGATCATCCGTCGTTACGTACTGAGTGACATAATGTGGCACATGCTTGACCGTAACACCGGCTGCGCCCTACAATGGCGAATCATAAGGGCCATATGTTGTGCACGATGCTACTTGTCTCGTCTCCCCATTACAGCGAGATTGCACTGTTGTACGCCGTACAGACATGTGGTAGGTAGGTACGGACGAAAGTATTGCATGTTGGCCCCCCCCCCCCCCCCCCTCCTCCCTCTGCCGGGAATCAGCGTGAGCCGTCTGTTGATGTAGCGACGAGGGTTTTCCTATTTAATCGTATTGCCCCACACAACATGATAGCACGGTGGACCGCGTTCCACATCTGCGGACATGCTACAGAGGCCGGTTGACAGTCGACCGCGCAAGGGACATTGCACACGTGCGCGGACCATCTTCCACGTGTTCTCTCGTGTACATGCCGCAGTGTGTATGTGGGCTGATGTAGCGTGTCGTGACACATAACATGCAGGCATGCCAGAATCGTAGATTTCGCAAATGTAGATTGACGTATACGTTTGCTGCCAAAGATCCGCAAATGAACTGGAAATCAGTTGTTGAGCGGTTGTTCGCGCTGCAGGTGCATCGGTGATAGCGACGATCGGTACATCTATGAACCGGTTGTTTCGGCGGTACCCGCCATGCCCCCGAACCTGAGTTGGCCATGTGGGTATGAAGCGATACGAGGCTGTGGCTTGGCGGGACAGTCCCCGGCCGGTGAGGGGGGGGCCGCCCGGCGTGGCTGGCCGCGCGCCTGCGTGAGCGCACGCACTACAGCCGGCTGGTGGGGGGCGCCCAGTGGCAGGAGCGCCGGCCGACGGGCCCGGCTGGCGTCCCAGCTATGCGCCGGCGCACCCTGCGCGCGGCGCAGGCGGCCAAAGTGGGTTCTGCCGAGCCCGGTGCGAAGCGCGGTGGACATCTGCAGTGTGCTGGTCCGATTGCGGACTGTGTGCGTTGAGGATGCGCCGCCGCCCGGCACTCGGCGTCGCGACGCCGTCTGCTGCTCGGTCGCCCCCAGCGGTTCTCGCAGGTGGTTTTGTATCGCAGCTCTGCGGACGTGTTGGCGCGTGCGCTGTGCTGGGAGAGTTCGCTTCTGCACCCAAGTGGGGCTTTGCCCCTTCTGTGGCGCTGGCGTTGGAGCTGCCGGTCACCGTAGGTGGCGCGTGTTGTTTCCCGCCGGCAATGCCACGACAGCACGCTCCCGGGCCTCTGTCGGCAGCGGCAAGCTCAGTTGGGAGCACGGGTGTTCGCACTGAAAGCGTCTACTCGCCCATCTCCGGGCGATTGCGCCTCTCTCGAACCCGACCAAGTACTTAGGACGGCGCTGCGCGCCGCCGGGACCTGAGAGGGTTTCGAGGTGTATCGTGCAGGGGAGCTCAGCCTCC
>NW_026062328.1:52500-55000 GCF_023897955.1 Schistocerca gregaria
CCGCTACAGAACGAATATCGCCCTCCCCTCCTGCCCTTCCAAGCTGGTCGGTCAGGCGTTTGTTTGTGAAATGAGCCTTGCAGCTGTTCAGTTGCATTCGGTTGTCGATGCAGTCAGTGTACGTTGTGGTACGGCCTGTGTGGACTGTCCGCTGATGTACGCGTAACCCACACTGATCATCCGTCGTTACGTACTGAGTGACATAATGTGGCACATGCTTGACCGTACACCGGCTGCGCCCTACAATGGCGAATCATAAGGGCCATATGTTGTGCACGATGCTACTTGTCTCGTCTCCCCATTACAGCGAGATTGCACTGTTGTACGCCGTACAGACATGTGGTAGGTAGGTACGGACGAAAGTATTGCATGTTGGCCCCCCCCCCCCCCCCTCCTCCCTCTGCCGGGAATCAGCGTGAGCCGTCTGTTGATGTAGCGACGAGGGTTTTCCTATTTAATCGTATTGCCCCACACAACATGATAGCACGGTGGACCGCGTTCCACATCTGCGACATGCTACAGAGGCCGGTTGACAGTCGACCGCGCAAGGGACATTGCACACGTGCGCGGACCATCTTCCACGTGTTCTCTCGTGTACATGCCGCAGTGTGTATGTGGGCTGATGTAGCGTGTCGTGACACATAACATGCAGGCATGCCAGAATCGTAGATTTCGCAAATGTAGATTGACGTATACGTTTGCTGCCAAAGATCCGCAAATGAACTGGAAATCAGTTGTTGAGCGGTTGTTCGCGCTGCAGGTGCATCGGTGATAGCGACGATCGGTACATCTATGAACCGGTTGTTTCGGCGGTACCCGCCATGCCCCCGAACCTGAGTTGGCCATGTGGGTATGAAGCGATACGAGGCTGTGGCTTGGCGGGACAGTCCCCGGCCGGTGAGGGGGGGCCGCCCGGCGTGCTGGCCGCGCGCTGCGTGAGCGCACGCACTACAGCCGGCTGGTGGGGGGCGCCCAGTGGCAGGAGCGCCGGCCGACGGGCCCGGCTGGCGTCCCAGCTATGCGCCGGCGCACCCTGCGCGCGGCGCCAGGCGGCCAAAGTGGGTTCTGCCGAGCCCGGTGCGAAGCGCGGTGGACATCTGCAGTGTGCTGGTCCGATTGCGGACTGTGTGCGTTGAGGATGCGCCGCCGCCCGGCACTCGGCGTCGCGACGCCGTCTGCTGCTCGGTCGCCCCCAGCGGTTCTCGCAGGTGGTTTGTATCGCAGCTCTGCGGACGTGTTGGCGCGTGCGCTGTGCTGGGAGAGTTCGCTTCTGCACCCAAGTGGGGCTTTGCCCTTCTGTGGCGCTGGCGTTGGAGCTGCCGGTCACCGTAGGTGGCGCGTGTTGTTTCCCGCCGGCAATGCCACGACAGCACGCTCCCGGGCCTCTGTCGGCAGCGGCAAGCTCAGTTGGGAGCACGGGTGTTCGCACTGAAAGCGTCTACTCGCCCATCTCCGGGCGATTGCGCCTCTCTCGAACCCGACCAAGTACTTAGGACGGCGCTGCGCGCCGCCGGGACCTGAGAGGGTTTCGAGGTGTATCGTGCAGGGGAGCTCAGCCTCCTCCTGTTTGCAGAATAATTGAGCGGACGCTTGCGTGTTCGCGCGGGCCCTCGGGACACACTCCCGGGCGGCCGGCTGCTCAGCTCTCGTTGACGCAGCTCCCTGGTTGATCCTGCCAGTAGTCATATGCTTGTCTCAAAGATTAAGCCATGCATGTCTCAGTACAAGCCGCATTAAGGTGAAACCGCGAATGGCTCATTAAATCAGTTATGGTTCCTTAGATCGTACCCACGTTACTTGGATAACTGTGGTAATTCTAGAGCTAATACATGCAAACAGAGTCCCGACCAGAGATGGAAGGGACGCTTTTATTAGATCAAAACCAATCGGATTGGCTCGTCTGGTCCGTTTGCCTTGGTGACTCTGAATAACTTTGGGCTGATCGCACGGTCCTCGTACCGGCGACGCATCTTTCAAATGTCTGCCTTATCAACTGTCGATGGTAGGTTCTGCGCCTACCATGGTTGTAACGGGTAACGGGGAATCAGGGTTCGATTCCGGAGAGGGAGCCTGAGAAACGGCTACCACATCCAAGGAAGGCAGCAGGCGCGCAAATTACCCACTCCCGGCACGGGGAGGTAGTGACGAAAAATAACGATACGGGACTCATCCGAGGCCCCGTAATCGGAATGAGTACACTTTAAATCCTTTAACGAGTATCTATTGGAGGGCAAGTCTGGTGCCAGCAGCCGCGGTAATTCCAGCTCCAATAGCGTATATTAAAGTTGTTGCGGTTAAAAAGCTCGTAGTTGGATTTGTGTCCCACGCTGTTGGTTCACCGCCCGTCGGTGTTTAACTGGCATGTATCGTGGGACGTCCTGCCGGTGGGGCGAGCCGAAGGCGTGCTTGCGCGTCCCGAGGCGGACCCCGTTGAAATCCTACCAGGGTGCTCTTAGTTGAGTGTCTCGGTGGGCCGGCACGTTTACTTTGAACAAATTAG
>NW_026062328.1:65000-67500 GCF_023897955.1 Schistocerca gregaria
GGCCGGCGGACTATGATGTCGATGTCGCCTACAGCGCCCGCTTGACGACCCAGAGTAAAACGCCTGCTGCACCCCCTCTTCACGGCAGGTGACGCAAATCGAGTCAAAAGTGGTGGACCGACGGTCACTCCAGCCGCACCTGTGAATGCGCCACCCCCACCGCCCGACTCGCAACTCGAGCGGATGTACGGCGGACTTTTCCCGCAATCGTACATTGCAGTCCACCCCTATATCTTCCACTTCATGAAGAGTTATCTCCCAAAAGCCAAAGTCCCGCTGTCCCAATACATGCTCTGGACGGCGGGCCGCGAGACGTGACGCCCGGTGGCAAAGAGTGCGCCGCTGAGGATATAGAGGGTCCGTACCCCCGCACAGTGGTGACGGTGTGCGGGTAGTGTTTCCGACACCGCTTCCTGCGGTGGCAACGCTGGGGCAGAGTCGATACTCGCCCACTGGTGGAAGGTAAGCATTCTGCTTTACATCAGTACATAACTAATATTTCAGTCGTCTGACGTCCCTGCTTAGTAAATGATGCAGGACCACATACATAGATGATACATACTGTAAACTGGGGAGGACAGTGTGAACCGCACTCGACCCAGTCACCCTATCTCACAGTCCACTCTGTGTGTAACAAAGCGAAAGCACCAAAGCACTATCGTTCAACAACATCCATTTTATCCTCGCTGCCACAGGACACTATCCAAAGAACGACAAGAGGAACGTCACGTCCACTAATAAGACAGAATGTCTCACACCACCCGCAAACAACGCAGCTCAAATCAGCCAGCAACACCCACAGTGGTCCACCCAGTATCAACACAGGACGCAACGCCACGCCACAACACAAAAGGTACAAGTAATAAAATACCCTTTGGCCACACTCCTTATAAAGGCATCGAACCAACCCACCACCTGACACCAGCCAAACGTACATCCTGATTTGACACATCTCTGGCAACCTAACCCACGTTGGCCCTTAACCTAACCCACGTTGGCCCTTAACCTAACCCACGTTGGCCCTTAACCTAACCCACGTTGGCCCTTAACCTAACCCACGTTGGCCCTTAACCTAACCCACGTTGGCCCTTAACCTAACCCACGTTGGCCCTTAACCTAACCCACGTTGGCCCTTAACCTAACCCACGTTGGCCCTTAACCTAACCCACGTTGGCCCTTAACCTAACCCACGTTGGCCCTTAACCTAACCCACGTTGGCCCTTAACCTAACCCACGTTGGCCCTTAACCTAACCCACGTTGGCCCTTAACCTAACCCACGTTGGCCCTTAACCTAACCCACGTTGGCCCTTAACCTAACCCACGTTGGCCCTTAACCTAACCCACGTTGGCCCCTTAACCTAACCCACGTTGGCCCTTAACCTAACCCACGTTGGCCCCTTAACCTAACCCACGTTGGCACCTTAACCTAAGTTACGCTGCACCTTAACCCAAGTTACGCTGCACCTTAACCCAAGTTACGCTGCACCTTAACCCAAGTTACGCTGCACCTTAACCCAAGTTACGCTGCACCTTAACCCAAGTTACGCTGCACCTTAACCCAAGTTACGCTGCACCTTAACCCAAGTTACGCTGCACCTTAACCCAAGTTACGCTGCACCTTAACCCAAGTTACGCTGCACCTTAACCCAAGTTACGCTGCACCTTAACCCAAGTTACGCTGCACCTTAACCCAAGTTACGCTGCACCTTAACCCAAGTTACGCTGCACCTTAACCCAAGTTACGCTGCACCTTAACCCAAGTTACGCTGCACCTTAACCCAAGTTACGCTGCACCTTAACCCAAGTTACGCTGCACCTTAACCCAAGTTACGCTGCACCTTAACCCAAGTTACGCTGCACCTTAACCCAAGTTACGCTGCACCTTAACCCAAGTTACGCTGCACCTTAACCTAACTTACGCTGCACCTTAACCTAACTTACGCTGCACCTTAACCTAACTTACGCTGCACCTTAACCTAACTTACGCTGCACCTTAACCTAACTTACGCTGCACCTTAACCTAACTTACGCTGCACCTTAACCTAACTTACGCTGCACCTTAACCTAACTTACGCTGCACCTTAACCTAACTTACGCTGCACCTTAACCTAACTTACGCTGCACCTTAACCTAACTTACACTGCACCTTAACTGTCACATGTAACGTCACAGGAATGTAGCTTTGCCTAACAGCAACCCTCTGAACATAGTTCACTGCTTGGATCCTCTGGTGTCATGTGTATTTCTTGATGCCATGGTGCGTACCCTCACATAAAGGTCTTTCGAGTGTTGCGTACTTTCTACACAGTCCCGCTAACCACTGGAAGGGTGTACCGCTACAGAACGAATATCGCCCTCCCCTCCTGCCCTTCCAAGCTGGTCGGTCAGGCGTTTGTTTGTGAAATGAGCCTTGCAGCTGTTCAGTTGCATTCGGTTGTCGATGCAGTCAGTGTACGTTGTGGTACGGCCTGTGTGGACTGTCCGCTGATGTACGCGTAA
>NW_026062329.1:0-2500 GCF_023897955.1 Schistocerca gregaria
ACACTAGATCGCGTGTTGCATTGCCGGCGGGAGACAACACGCGCCACCTATGGTGACCGGCAGCTCCAACGCCAGCGCCACACAAGGGCAAAGCCCCACTTGGGTGCAGAAGCGAACTCTCCCAGCACAGCGCACGCGCCAACAACGTCCGCACAACTGCGATACAAACCACCTGCGAGAACCGCTGGGGCGACCGAGCAGCAGACGGCGTCGCGGCGCCGAGTGCCAGGCGGCGGCGCATCCTCAACGCACACAGTCCTCAATCAGACCAGCACACTGCAGATGTCCACCGCGCTTCGCACCGGGCTCGGCTGAACCAACTTTGGCCGCCAGGCGCCGCGTGCAGGGTGCGCCGCAGCGTAGCTGCGCCGCCTGCCGAGCCCGTCGGCTGGCGCTCCTGCCACTCGGCGCCCCCCACCAGCCGCCTGTTGCGCGTGCGCCCACGCAGCGCGCGGCCAACACGCCGGGCGGCCCCCCCTTCACCGGCCGGGAACAGTCCCACCAAGCCACCGCCGCGTATCGCTTCATACCCACATGGGCCTAGTCACGTGTGTGGATGTGGCGGGTACCGCTGAAACAACCGGTTAATAGCTGTACCGATCGTCGCCATCACAGATTCACCTCCAGCGTGAACAACCGCTCAACAACGGATTTCCAGTTCATTTGCGTATCTTGGGCAGTAAACGTAGATGTCCACCTACATTTGCGAATTCAACAATTCTTGCATGCCAGGATGTCATGTGTCACGACACGCTACATCAGACCACATACACACTGCGACATGTGCAGAAGAGAACACGTGGAAGGTGGCCCGCGCACGTATGCGATGTCCCTTCCGCGATCCACTGTCAACCGGCATCTGCGGCATGTCCCAGATATGGAACGCGGTCCACCAGGGTAGCACTTTGTGTGAGGCAATACGACAAAGTCGGAATACACGCGTCACTACATCACACGGCTCACGCTGACCTGACCTGACTCACCGCACCACCACCCCCAGCGACCCAGGGTGACATACAATGCGTTCGTACGTTCCTCCCACACGCCTCTACGGCGTACCACAGTGCAACCTAGCTGTTATTGGGAGACGAGACAAGTAGCATCGAGCACAACATATGGAAATTGAGATTCGACACCGTTGGGCACAGCCAGCGTACGGTCACACGTATCACACTACTTCACTCTGTACGTAACTACCGATGATCGGTACAGCGTGTGGGTTACGCGTACGACATCAGCGGACAATGGACACAGACCATACCACGACGTACACTGAGGGCGTCGACATCTGAACGCAACTGAACAGCTGCGAGGCTCATTTAACACTCAAACGCCAGACCGACCAGCTTGAGAGGACGGAGACACAAAGAGAGGGGCAGAGGGGGGGGGGGGGGCGATATAGTCCTATTGCAGTACAATTGACAGTGGATAGCGGGAATATGTGGAAAGTAAGCAACACTCGCAAGACATCTACATGAGGATAACAACGACACCAGAGATTCCGAGCAGTGAACTATGTTAGGCAAAGGGACAACGTGGGTTAGGTTAAGGGACAACGTGGGTTAGGTTAAGGGACAACGTGGGTTAGGTTAAGGGACAACGTGGGTTAGGTTAAGGGACAACGTGGGTTAGGTTAAGGGACAACGTGGGTTAGGTTAAGGGACAACGTGGGTTAGGTTAAGGGACAACGTGGGTTAGGTTAAGGGACAACGTGGGTTAGGTTAAGGGACAACGTGGGTTAGGTTAAGGGACAACGTGGGTTAGGTTAAGGGACAACGTGGGTTAGGTTAAGGGACAACGTGGGTTAGGTTAAGGGACAACGTGGGTTAGGTTAAGGGACAACGTGGGTTAGGTTAAGGGACAACGTGGGTTAGGTTAAGGGACAACGTGGGTTAGGTTAAGGGACAACGTGGGTTAGGTTAAGGGACAAATTGAGTTAGGTTAAGGGACAAATTGAGTTAGGTTAAGGGACAAATTGAGTTAGGTTAAGGGACAAATTGAGTTAGGTTAAGGGACAAATTGAGTTAGGTTAAGGGACAAATTGAGTTAGGTTAAGGGACAAATTGAGTTAGGTTAAGGGACAAATTGAGTTAGGTTAAGGGACAACGTGGGTTAGGTTAAGGGACAAATTGAGTTAGGTTAAGGGACAAATTGAGTTAGGTTAAGGGACAAATTGAGTTAGGTTAAGGGACAAATTGAGTTAGGTTAAGGGACAAATTGAGTTAGGTTAAGGGACAAATTGAGTTAGGTTAAGGGACAAATTGAGTTAGGTTAAGGGACAAATTGAGTTAGGTTAAGGGACAAATTGAGTTAGGTTAAGGGACAAATTGAGTTAGGTTAAGGGATAATCTGGTACAACCACAGTTAGGTTAAGCGATAATCTGGTACAAGCCACAGTTAGGTTAAGCGATAATCTGGTACAGCCACAGTTAGGTTAAGCGATAATCTGGTACAGCCACAGTTAGGTTAAGCGATAATCTGGTACAGCCACAGTTAGGTT
>NW_026062329.1:7500-15000 GCF_023897955.1 Schistocerca gregaria
TCACCTCGCAATGAGGACGAGACGCCCCGGGAGTGCGGAGGCCGCCGCCCCGTGAAGGGCGGGGAAGCCCCATCCTCCCTCGGCCCGCGCAAGGCGAGACCTTCACTTTCATTACGCCTTTAGGTTTCGTACAGCCCAATGACTCGCGCACATGTTAGACTCCTTGGTCCGTGTTTCAAGACGGGTCGTGAAATTGTCCAAAGCTGAAGCGCCGCTGACGGGAGCGATTATTCCGCCCGAGAGCATCCCGAGCCAACAGCGGCGCGGGTCCGGGGCCGGGCCAGGTAGGTCCGTCATCCGGGAAGAACCGCGCGCGCTTGCCGGGAGCCCGAGCGCCCAAAGGGGCGAATCGACTCCTCCAGATATACCGCCGAGCAGCCAGCCAGGACACCGGGGCTCTGCCCAACAGACGCGAACCGAGGCCCGCGGAAGGACAGGCTGCGCACCCGGGCCGTAGGCCGGCACCCAGCGGGTCGCGACGTCCTACTAGGGGAGAAGTGCGGCCCACCGCACACCGGAACGGCCCCACCCCGCGGCGAGTGGAAAGGCAACCGGACACGACCCCGCCGCGGATTGCTCCGCGCGGGCGGCCGGCCCCATCTGCCGAGGGCGGGGGCCAGTGGCCGGATGGGCGTGAATCTCACCCGTTCGACCTTTCGGACTTCTCACGTTTACCCCAGAACGGTTTCACGTACTTTTGAACTCTCTCTTCAAAGTTCTTTTCAACTTTCCCTCACGGTACTTGTTCGCTATCGGTCTCGTGGTCATATTTAGTCTCAGATGGAGTTTACCACCCACTTGGAGCTGCACTCTCAAGCAACCCGACTCGAAGGAGAGGTCCCGCCGACGCTCGCACCGGCCGCTACGGGCCTGGCACCCTCTACGGGCCGTGGCCTCATTCAAGTTGGACTTGGGCTCGGCGCGAGGCGTCGGGGTAGTGGACCCTCCCAAACACCACATGCCACGACAGGCGGCAGCCTGCGGGGTTCGGTGCTGGACTCTTCCCTGTTCGCTCGCCGCTACTGGGGGAATCCTTGTTAGTTTCTTTTCCTCCGCTTAGTAATATGCTTAAATTCAGCGGGTAGTCTCGCCTGCTCTGAGGTCGTTGTACGAGGTGTCGCACGCCACACCGCCAGCCGGCTGTGCACGCTACCGAGAAAGTACCGGTATGCGAACCGCCAGGCGACGGGCGCGCATCGCACGTTTAAGGAGACGCGGCCGGCCACACAGGCGACCACGACACTCCCACGTCTCCGAAGCGGGACAAACGCCGCGCGCTTCAGTATACGTAGCCGACCCTCAGCCAGACGTGGCCCGGGAACGGAATCCATGGACCGCAATGTGCGTTCGAAACGTCGATGTTCATGTGTCCTGCAGTTCACATGTCGACGCGCAATTTGCTGCGTTCTTCATCGACCCACGAGCCGAGTGATCCACCGTCCTGGGTGATCTTTTCCTTTTCAGTCTCCCACTGTCTCTTTCAAGACAGTAGCATTTGCGGGACTGAGGCGTCTGACGGCCCCTGTTCCACTATTTTTTTTTGTGTCCAACGGCCTCACAGCCGATGGGCGTCGTACGGCTCCACACCGGAGCGGACAGGCACTCGGGCGAACGTCATTCAAAACCGGCGCCAGGCGCCAGGTACCGCAGGCCAGCCGCTCCAGAGCTTCAGCGCTCGTACCACACAACAACAACACTTCCGCTAGTTTTGAGAGGCACGCGTGGTTCCGCACGCGGCGCACGGCCACTGCCGTACAGGTAGCGTGTTGCGCGACACGACACGACACGCACATCGAAAGACATGCAGTCTAGTCGGTAATGATCCTTCCGCAGGTTCACCTACGGAAACCTTGTTACGACTTTTACTTCCTCTAAATGATCAAGTTTGGTCATCTTTCCGGTAGCATCGGCAACGACAGAGTCGATGCCGCGTACCAGTCCGAAGACCTCACTAAATCATTCAATCGGTAGTAGCGACGGGCGGTGTGTACAAAGGGCAGGGACGTAATCAACGCGAGCTTATGACTCGCGCTTACTGGGAATTCCTCGTTCATGGGGAACAATTGCAAGCCCCAATCCCTAGCACGAAGGAGGTTCAGCGGGTTACCCCGACCTTTCGGCCTAGGAAGACACGCTGATTCCTTCAGTGTAGCGCGCGTGCGGCCCAGAACATCTAAGGGCATCACAGACCTGTTATTGCTCAATCTCGTGCGGCTAGAAGCCGCCTGTCCCTCTAAGAAGAAAAGTAATCGCTGACAGCACGAAGGATGTCACGCGACTAGTTAGCAGGCTAGAGTCTCGTTCGTTATCGGAATTAACCAGACAAATCGCTCCACCAACTAAGAACGGCCATGCACCACCACCCACCGAATCAAGAAAGAGCTATCAATCTGTCAATCCTTCCGGTGTCCGGGCCTGGTGAGGTTTCCCGTGTTGAGTCAAATTAAGCCGCAGGCTCCACTCCTGGTGGTGCCCTTCCGTCAATTCCTTTAAGTTTCAGCTTTGCAACCATACTTCCCCCGGAACCCAAAAGCTTTGGTTTCCCGGAGGCTGCCCGCCGAGTCATCGGAGGAACTGCGGCGGATCGCTGGCTGGCATCGTTTATGGTTAGAACTAGGGCGGTATCTGATCGCCTTCGAACCTCTAACTTTCGTTCTTGATTAATGAAAACATACTTGGCAAATGCTTTCGCTTCTGTTCGTCTTGCGACGATCCAAGAATTTCACCTCTAACGTCGCAATACGAATGCCCCCGCCTGTCCCTATTAATCATTACCTCGGGTTCCGAAAACCAACAAAATAGAACCGAGGTCCTATTCCATTATTCCATGCACACAGTATTCAGGCGGGCTTGCCTGCTTTAAGCACTCTAATTTGTTCAAAGTAAACGTGCCGGCCCACCGAGACACTCAACAAAGAGCACCCTGGTAGGATTTAAACGGGGTCCGCCTCGGGACGCGAAAGCACCCCTTCGGCTCGCCCCACCGGCAGGACGTCCCACGATACATGCCAGTTAAACACCGACGGGCGGTGAACCAACAGCGTGGGACACAAATCCAACTACGAGCTTTTTAACCGCAACAACTTTAATATACGCTATTGGAGCTGGAATTACCGCGGCTGCTGGCACCAGACTTGCCCTCCAATAGATACTCGTTAAAGGATTTAAAGTGTACTCATTCCGATTACGGGGCCTCGGATGAGTCCCGTATCGTTATTTTTCGTCACTACCTCCCCGTGCCGGGAGTGGGTAATTTGCGCGCCTGCTGCCTTCCTTGGATGTGGTAGCCGTTTCTCAGGCTCCCTCTCCGGAATCGAACCCTGATTCCCCGTTACCCGTTACAACCATGGTAGGCGCAGAACCTACCATCGACAGTTGATAAGGCAGACATTTGAAAGATGCGTCGCCGGTACGAGGACCGTGCGATCAGCCCAAAGTTATTCAGAGTCACCAAGGCAAACGGACCAGACAAGCCAATCCGATTGGTTTTGATCTAATAAAAGCGTCCCTTCCATCTCTGGTCGGGACTCTGTTTGCATGTATTAGCTCTAGAATTACCACAGTTATCCAAGTAACGTGGGTACGATCTAAGGAACCATAACTGATTTAATGAGCCATTCGCGGTTTCACCTTAATGCGGCTTGTACTGAGACATGCATGGCTTAATCTTTGAGACAAGCATATGACTACTGGCAGGATCAACCAGGGAGCTGCGTCAACTAGAGCTGAGCAGCCGGCCGCCCGGGAGTGTGTCCCGGGGGCCCGCGCGAACACGCAAGCGTCCGCTCAATTATTCTGCAAACAGGAGGAGGCCGAGCTCCCCTGCACGATACACCTCGAAACCCTCTCAGGTCCCGGCGGCGCGCAGCGCCGTCCTAGGTACTTGGTCGGTTTCGAGAGAGGCGCAATCGCCCGGAGTTAGGCGAGTAGACGGTTTTAGTGCGAACACCCTTGCTCCCAACTGAGCTTGCCGCTGCCGACAGAGGCCCGGGAGCGTGCTGTCGTGGCATTGCCGGCGGGAGACAACACGCGCCACCTATGGTGACCGGCAGCTCCAACGCCAGCGCCACACAAGGGCAAAGCCCCACTTGGGTGCAGAAGCGAACTCTCCCAGCACAGCGCACGCGCCAACACGTCCGCACAACTGCGATACAAACCACCTGCGAGAACCGCTGGGGCGACCGAGCAGCAGACGGCGTCGCGGCGCCGAGTGCCAGGCGGCGGCGCATCCTCAACGCACACAGTCCTCAATCAGACCAGCACACTGCAGATGTCCACCGCGCTTCGCACCGGGCTCGGCTGAACCAACTTTGGCCGCCAGGCGCCGCGTGCAGGGTGCGCCGCAGCGTAGCTGCGCCGCCTGCCGAGCCCGTCGGCTGGCGCTCCTGCCACTCGGCGCCCCCCACCAGCCGCCTGTTGCGCGTGCGCCCACGCAGCGCGCGGCCAACACGCCGGGCGGCCCCCCTTCACCGGCCGGGAACAGTCCCACCAAGCCACCGCCGCGTATCGCTTCATACCCACATGGGCCTAGTCACGTGTGTGGATGTGGCGGGTACCGCTGAAACAACCGGTTAATAGCTGTACCGATCGTCGCCATCACAGATTCACCTCCAGCGTGAACAACCGCTCAACAACGGATTTCCAGTTCATTTGCGTATCTTGGGCAGTAAACGTAGATGTCCACCTACATTTGCGAATTCAACAATTCTTGCATGCCAGGATGTCATGTGTCACGACACGCTACATCAGACCACATACACACTGCGACATGTGCAGAAGAGAACACGTGGAAGGTGGCCCGCGCACGTATGCGATGTCCCTTCCGCGATCCACTGTCAACCGGCATCTGCGGCATGTCCCAGATATGGAACGCGGTCCACCAGGGTAGCACTTTGTGTGAGGCAATACGACAAAGTCGGAATACACGCGTCACTACATCACACGGCTCACGCTGACCTGACCTGACTCACCGCACCACCACCCCCAGCGACCCAGGGTGACATACAATGCGTTCGTACGTTCCTCCCACACGCCTCTACGGCGTACCACAGTGCAACCTAGCTGTTATTGGGAGACGAGACAAGTAGCATCGAGCACAACATATGGAAATTGAGATTCGACACCGTTGGGCACAGCCAGCGTACGGTCACACGTATCACACTACTTCACTCTGTACGTAACTACCGATGATCGGTACAGCGTGTGGGTTACGCGTACGACATCAGCGGACAATGGACACAGACCATACCACGACGTACACTGAGGGCGTCGACATCTGAACGCAACTGAACAGCTGCGAGGCTCATTTAACACTCAAACGCCAGACCGACCAGCTTGAGAGGACGGAGACACAAAGAGAGGGGCAGAGGGGGGGGGGGGGGCGATATAGTCCTATTGCAGTACAATTGACAGTGGATAGCGGGAATATGTGGAAAGTAAGCAACACTCGCAAGACATCTACATGAGGATAACAACGACACCAGAGATTCCGAGCAGTGAACTATGTTAGGCAAAGGGACAACGTGGGTTAGGTTAAGGGACAACGTGGGTTAGGTTAAGGGACAACGTGGGTTAGGTTAAGGGACAACGTGGGTTAGGTTAAGGGACAACGTGGGTTAGGTTAAGGGACAACGTGGGTTAGGTTAAGGGACAACGTGGGTTAGGTTAAGGGACAACGTGGGTTAGGTTAAGGGACAACGTGGGTTAGGTTAAGGGACAACGTGGGTTAGGTTAAGGGACAACGTGGGTTAGGTTAAGGGACAACGTGGGTTAGGTTAAGGGACAACGTGGGTTAGGTTAAGGGACAACGTGGGTTAGGTTAAGGGACAACGTGGGTTAGGTTAAGGGACAACGTGGGTTAGGTTAAGGGACAACGTGGGTTAGGTTAAGGGACAACGTGGGTTAGGTTAAGGGACAACGTGGGTTAGGTTAAGGGACAACGTGGGTTAGGTTAAGGGACAAATTGAGTTAGGTTAAGGGACAA
Source organism: Schistocerca gregaria (assembly GCF_023897955.1). NCBI lineage: Eukaryota > Metazoa > Arthropoda > Insecta > Orthoptera > Acrididae > Schistocerca > Schistocerca gregaria. Next base: position 13,484 of record NW_026062329.1, read on the forward strand.
ATTGAGTTAGGTTAAGGGACAAATTGAGTTAGGTTAAGGGACAAATTGAGTTAGGTTAAGGGACAAATTGAGTTAGGTTAAGGGACAAATTGAGTTAGGTTAAGGGACAAATTGAGTTAGGTTAAGGGACAACGTGGGTTAGGTTAAGGGACAAATTGAGTTAGGTTAAGGGACAAATTGAGTTAGGTTAAGGGACAAATTGAGTTAGGTTAAGGGACAAATTGAGTTAGGTTAAGGGACAAATTGAGTTAGGTTAAGGGACAAATTGAGTTAGGTTAAGGGACAAATTGAGTTAGGTTAAGGGACAAATTGAGTTAGGTTAAGGGACAAATTGAGTTAGGTTAAGGGACAAATTGAGTTAGGTTAAGGGACAAATTGAGTTAGGTTAAGGGATAATCTGGTACAACCACAGTTAGGTTAAGCGATAATCTGGTACAGCCACAGTTAGGTTAAGCGATAATCTGGTACAGCCACAGTTAGGTTAAGCGATAATCTGGTACAGCCACAGTTAGGTTAAGCGATAATCTGGTACAGCCACAGTTAGGTTAAGCGATAATCTGGTACAGCCACAGTTAGGTTAAGCGATAATCTGGTACAGCCACAGTTAGGTTAAGCGATAATCTGGTACAGCCACAGTTAGGTTAAGCGATAATCTGGTAAAACCACAGTTAGGTTAAGCGATAAAGTTGGTTAAATTTGGTATTGTGTGGGAAGGGGGCAGAGAGGGGGGGGGGGTGGATAGTGGTGGCAGTACGCGGATGCCTGAGTCACCGTCAGATACGTCACGTCGGTTCGATGCTTGTAGCAAGAGGCTGGCGGGTCTGTGTCTCTCACTTCTGCAATTTTTCATGTGGTATAACACGAGGGCGGGTGGTGATATTTGGTGCCCCTCTGTGTAGGATGTGTGTTGGTGGTGTTGGTTTATCTGAGCAATGGTAGTTGTCGGAGGAGTGTGGTATTGTGCTTTTATAGGTGGACCTACTGGTCTGGTTATCATAGTGTCGACGGTGCAATGTGGCAGAGAGGGTGCACTCGACATTGTCGCATTCCAGATGTTTACGTATTGTGTGTCTCCGTTGCAGGCCGAGAGTAGTGCATGTTCGAGTGTCTGGCTGACGTGCGATTCACGTTGTGTGCCCAGTCTTACAGCACGTATAGGGACATTCGCATAAATCATCTATATGTGGCCTTGCATCATTTACTAAGCAGTGCCGTGAGACGACCGAACTATTAGGAAAGTACTGATGTACCGCATAATGTTTACCTTCCACCACACGGCGAGTATCGACTGTGCCCAGCGTTGCCACCGCAGGCAGCGGTCACCGTCACCATTGTGCGGCGGAACGGAACATCTATATCCTCAGAGGAGCACTCTTTGCCGCCGGGCGTCAGGTCTCGCGGCCTGCCGGCCAGCGCCCATGACGAACTTACTGCATGTATAGGGACAGCGGGAATTTGGCATACTTGATATAACTCTTCATGAGACGCAAGATATAGGGGTGGATTGCAACTTACGA
>NW_026062329.1:20000-25000 GCF_023897955.1 Schistocerca gregaria
TCTTCCCTGTTCGCTCGCCGCTACTGGGGGAATCCTTGTTAGTTTCTTTTCCTCCGCTTAGTAATATGCTTAAATTCAGCGGGTAGTCTCGCCTGCTCTGAGGTCGTTGTACGAGGTGTCGCACGCCACACCGCCAGCCGGCTGTGCACGCTACCGAGAAAGTACCGGTATGCGAACCGCCAGGCGACGGGCGCGCATCGCACGTTTAAGGAGACGCGGCCGGCCACACAGGCGACCACGACACTCCCACGTCTCCGAAGCGGGACAAACGCCGCGCGCTTCAGTATACGTAGCCGACCCTCAGCCAGACGTGGCCCGGGAACGGAATCCATGGACCGCAATGTGCGTTCGAAACGTCGATGTTCATGTGTCCTGCAGTTCACATGTCGACGCGCAATTTGCTGCGTTCTTCATCGACCCACGAGCCGAGTGATCCACCGTCCTGGGTGATCTTTTCCTTTTCAGTCTCCCACTGTCTCTTTCAAGACAGTAGCATTTGCGGGACTGAGGCGTCTGACGGCCCCTGTTCCACTATTTTTTTTTGTGTCCAACGGCCTCACAGCCGATGGGCGTCGTACGGCTCCACACCGGAGCGGACAGGCACTCGGGCGAACGTCATTCAAAACCGGCGCCAGGCGCCAGGTACCGCAGGCCAGCCGCTCCAGAGCTTCAGCGCTCGTACCACACAACAACAACACTTCCGCTAGTTTTGAGAGGCACGCGTGGTTCCGCACGCGGCGCACGGCCACTGCCGTACAGGTAGCGTGTTGCGCGACACGACACGACACGCACATCGAAAGACATGCAGTCTAGTCGGTAATGATCCTTCCGCAGGTTCACCTACGGAAACCTTGTTACGACTTTTACTTCCTCTAAATGATCAAGTTTGGTCATCTTTCCGGTAGCATCGGCAACGACAGAGTCGATGCCGCGTACCAGTCCGAAGACCTCACTAAATCATTCAATCGGTAGTAGCGACGGGCGGTGTGTACAAAGGGCAGGGACGTAATCAACGCGAGCTTATGACTCGCGCTTACTGGGAATTCCTCGTTCATGGGGAACAATTGCAAGCCCCAATCCCTAGCACGAAGGAGGTTCAGCGGGTTACCCCGACCTTTCGGCCTAGGAAGACACGCTGATTCCTTCAGTGTAGCGCGCGTGCGGCCCAGAACATCTAAGGGCATCACAGACCTGTTATTGCTCAATCTCGTGCGGCTAGAAGCCGCCTGTCCCTCTAAGAAGAAAAGTAATCGCTGACAGCACGAAGGATGTCACGCGACTAGTTAGCAGGCTAGAGTCTCGTTCGTTATCGGAATTAACCAGACAAATCGCTCCACCAACTAAGAACGGCCATGCACCACCACCCACCGAATCAAGAAAGAGCTATCAATCTGTCAATCCTTCCGGTGTCCGGGCCTGGTGAGGTTTCCCGTGTTGAGTCAAATTAAGCCGCAGGCTCCACTCCTGGTGGTGCCCTTCCGTCAATTCCTTTAAGTTTCAGCTTTGCAACCATACTTCCCCCGGAACCCAAAAGCTTTGGTTTCCCGGAGGCTGCCCGCCGAGTCATCGGAGGAACTGCGGCGGATCGCTGGCTGGCATCGTTTATGGTTAGAACTAGGGCGGTATCTGATCGCCTTCGAACCTCTAACTTTCGTTCTTGATTAATGAAAACATACTTGGCAAATGCTTTCGCTTCTGTTCGTCTTGCGACGATCCAAGAATTTCACCTCTAACGTCGCAATACGAATGCCCCCGCCTGTCCCTATTAATCATTACCTCGGGTTCCGAAAACCAACAAAATAGAACCGAGGTCCTATTCCATTATTCCATGCACACAGTATTCAGGCGGGCTTGCCTGCTTTAAGCACTCTAATTTGTTCAAAGTAAACGTGCCGGCCCACCGAGACACTCAACAAAGAGCACCCTGGTAGGATTTAAACGGGGTCCGCCTCGGGACGCGAAAGCACCCCTTCGGCTCGCCCCACCGGCAGGACGTCCCACGATACATGCCAGTTAAACACCGACGGGCGGTGAACCAACAGCGTGGGACACAAATCCAACTACGAGCTTTTTAACCGCAACAACTTTAATATACGCTATTGGAGCTGGAATTACCGCGGCTGCTGGCACCAGACTTGCCCTCCAATAGATACTCGTTAAAGGATTTAAAGTGTACTCATTCCGATTACGGGGCCTCGGATGAGTCCCGTATCGTTATTTTTCGTCACTACCTCCCCGTGCCGGGAGTGGGTAATTTGCGCGCCTGCTGCCTTCCTTGGATGTGGTAGCCGTTTCTCAGGCTCCCTCTCCGGAATCGAACCCTGATTCCCCGTTACCCGTTACAACCATGGTAGGCGCAGAACCTACCATCGACAGTTGATAAGGCAGACATTTGAAAGATGCGTCGCCGGTACGAGGACCGTGCGATCAGCCCAAAGTTATTCAGAGTCACCAAGGCAAACGGACCAGACAAGCCAATCCGATTGGTTTTGATCTAATAAAAGCGTCCCTTCCATCTCTGGTCGGGACTCTGTTTGCATGTATTAGCTCTAGAATTACCACAGTTATCCAAGTAACGTGGGTACGATCTAAGGAACCATAACTGATTTAATGAGCCATTCGCGGTTTCACCTTAATGCGGCTTGTACTGAGACATGCATGGCTTAATCTTTGAGACAAGCATATGACTACTGGCAGGATCAACCAGGGAGCTGCGTCAACTAGAGCTGAGCAGCCGGCCGCCCGGGAGTGTGTCCCGGGGGCCCGCGCGAACACGCAAGCGTCCGCTCAATTATTCTGCAAACAGGAGGAGGCCGAGCTCCCCTGCACGATACACCTCGAAACCCTCTCAGGTCCCGGCGGCGCGCAGCGCCGTCCTAGGTACTTGGTCGGTTTCGAGAGAGGCGCAATCGCCCGGAGTTAGGCGAGTAGACGGTTTTAGTGCGAACACCCTTGCTCCCAACTGAGCTTGCCGCTGCCGACAGAGGCCCGGGAGCGTGCTGTCGTGGCATTGCCGGCGGGAGACAACACGCGCCACCTATGGTGACCGGCAGCTCCAACGCCAGCGCCACACAAGGGCAAAGCCCCACTTGGGTGCAGAAGCGAACTCTCCCAGCACAGCGCACGCGCCAACACGTCCGCACAACTGCGATACAAACCACCTGCGAGAACCGCTGGGGCGACCGAGCAGCAGACGGCGTCGCGGCGCCGAGTGCCAGGCGGCGGCGCATCCTCAACGCACACAGTCCTCAATCAGACCAGCACACTGCAGATGTCCACCGCGCTTCGCACCGGGCTCGGCTGAACCAACTTTGGCCGCCAGGCGCCGCGTGCAGGGTGCGCCGCAGCGTAGCTGCGCCGCCTGCCGAGCCCGTCGGCTGGCGCTCCTGCCACTCGGCGCCCCCCACCAGCCGCCTGTTGCGCGTGCGCCCACGCAGCGCGCGGCCAACACGCCGGGCGGCCCCCCTTCACCGGCCGGGAACAGTCCCACCAAGCCACCGCCGCGTATCGCTTCATACCCACATGGGCCTAGTCACGTGTGTGGATGTGGCGGGTACCGCTGAAACAACCGGTTAATAGCTGTACCGATCGTCGCCATCACAGATTCACCTCCAGCGTGAACAACCGCTCAACAACGGATTTCCAGTTCATTTGCGTATCTTGGGCAGTAAACGTAGATGTCCACCTACATTTGCGAATTCAACAATTCTTGCATGCCAGGATGTCATGTGTCACGACACGCTACATCAGACCACATACACACTGCGACATGTGCAGAAGAGAACACGTGGAAGGTGGCCCGCGCACGTATGCGATGTCCCTTCCGCGATCCACTGTCAACCGGCATCTGCGGCATGTCCCAGATATGGAACGCGGTCCACCAGGGTAGCACTTTGTGTGAGGCAATACGACAAAGTCGGAATACACGCGTCACTACATCACACGGCTCACGCTGACCTGACCTGACTCACCGCACCACCACCCCCAGCGACCCAGGGTGACATACAATGCGTTCGTACGTTCCTCCCACACGCCTCTACGGCGTACCACAGTGCAACATAGCTGTTATTGGGAGACGAGACAAGTAGCATCGAGCACAACATATGGAAATTGAGATTCGACACCGTTGGGCACAGCCAGCGTACGGTCACACGTATCACACTACTTCACTCTGTACGTAACTACCGATGATCGGTACAGCGTGTGGGTTACGCGTACGACATCAGCGGACAATGGACACAGACCATACCACGACGTACACTGAGGGCGTCGACATCTGAACGCAACTGAACAGCTGCGAGGCTCATTTAACACTCAAACGCCAGACCGACCAGCTTGAGAGGACGGAGACACAAAGAGAGGGGCAGAGGGGGGGGGGGGCGATATAGTCCTATTGCAGTACAATTGACAGTGGATAGCGGGAATATGTGGAAAGTAAGCAACACTCGCAAGACATCTACATGAGGATAACAACGACACCAGAGATTCCGAGCAGTGAACTATGTTAGGCAAAGGGACAACGTGGGTTAGGTTAAGGGACAACGTGGGTTAGGTTAAGGGACAACGTGGGTTAGGTTAAGGGACAACGTGGGTTAGGTTAAGGGACAACGTGGGTTAGGTTAAGGGACAACGTGGGTTAGGTTAAGGGACAACGTGGGTTAGGTTAAGGGACAACGTGGGTTAGGTTAAGGGACAACGTGGGTTAGGTTAAGGGACAACGTGGGTTAGGTTAAGGGACAACGTGGGTTAGGTGAAGGGACAACGTGGGTTAGGTTAAGGGACAACGTGGGTTAGGTTAAGGGACAACGTGGGTTAGGTTAAGGGACAACGTGGGTTAGGTTAAGGGACAACGTGGGTTAGGTTAAGGGACAAATTGAGTTAGGTTAAGGGACAAATTGAGTTAGGTTAAGGGACAAATTGAGTTAGGTTAAGGGACAAATTGAGTTAGGTTAAGGGACAAATTGAGTTAGGTTAAGGGACAAATTGAGTTAGGTTAAGGG
>NW_026062329.1:32500-37500 GCF_023897955.1 Schistocerca gregaria
GACGGGCGGTGTGTACAAAGGGCAGGGACGTAATCAACGCGAGCTTATGACTCGCGCTTACTGGGAATTCCTCGTTCATGGGGAACAATTGCAAGCCCCAATCCCTAGCACGAAGGAGGTTCAGCGGGTTACCCCGACCTTTCGGCCTAGGAAGACACGCTGATTCCTTCAGTGTAGCGCGCGTGCGGCCCAGAACATCTAAGGGCATCACAGACCTGTTATTGCTCAATCTCGTGCGGCTAGAAGCCGCCTGTCCCTCTAAGAAGAAAAGTAATCGCTGACAGCACGAAGGATGTCACGCGACTAGTTAGCAGGCTAGAGTCTCGTTCGTTATCGGAATTAACCAGACAAATCGCTCCACCAACTAAGAACGGCCATGCACCACCACCCACCGAATCAAGAAAGAGCTATCAATCTGTCAATCCTTCCGGTGTCCGGGCCTGGTGAGGTTTCCCGTGTTGAGTCAAATTAAGCCGCAGGCTCCACTCCTGGTGGTGCCCTTCCGTCAATTCCTTTAAGTTTCAGCTTTGCAACCATACTTCCCCCGGAACCCAAAAGCTTTGGTTTCCCGGAGGCTGCCCGCCGAGTCATCGGAGGAACTGCGGCGGATCGCTGGCTGGCATCGTTTATGGTTAGAACTAGGGCGGTATCTGATCGCCTTCGAACCTCTAACTTTCGTTCTTGATTAATGAAAACATACTTGGCAAATGCTTTCGCTTCTGTTCGTCTTGCGACGATCCAAGAATTTCACCTCTAACGTCGCAATACGAATGCCCCCGCCTGTCCCTATTAATCATTACCTCGGGTTCCGAAAACCAACAAAATAGAACCGAGGTCCTATTCCATTATTCCATGCACACAGTATTCAGGCGGGCTTGCCTGCTTTAAGCACTCTAATTTGTTCAAAGTAAACGTGCCGGCCCACCGAGACACTCAACAAAGAGCACCCTGGTAGGATTTAAACGGGGTCCGCCTCGGGACGCGAAAGCACCCCTTCGGCTCGCCCCACCGGCAGGACGTCCCACGATACATGCCAGTTAAACACCGACGGGCGGTGAACCAACAGCGTGGGACACAAATCCAACTACGAGCTTTTTAACCGCAACAACTTTAATATACGCTATTGGAGCTGGAATTACCGCGGCTGCTGGCACCAGACTTGCCCTCCAATAGATACTCGTTAAAGGATTTAAAGTGTACTCATTCCGATTACGGGGCCTCGGATGAGTCCCGTATCGTTATTTTTCGTCACTACCTCCCCGTGCCGGGAGTGGGTAATTTGCGCGCCTGCTGCCTTCCTTGGATGTGGTAGCCGTTTCTCAGGCTCCCTCTCCGGAATCGAACCCTGATTCCCCGTTACCCGTTACAACCATGGTAGGCGCAGAACCTACCATCGACAGTTGATAAGGCAGACATTTGAAAGATGCGTCGCCGGTACGAGGACCGTGCGATCAGCCCAAAGTTATTCAGAGTCACCAAGGCAAACGGACCAGACAAGCCAATCCGATTGGTTTTGATCTAATAAAAGCGTCCCTTCCATCTCTGGTCGGGACTCTGTTTGCATGTATTAGCTCTAGAATTACCACAGTTATCCAAGTAACGTGGGTACGATCTAAGGAACCATAACTGATTTAATGAGCCATTCGCGGTTTCACCTTAATGCGGCTTGTACTGAGACATGCATGGCTTAATCTTTGAGACAAGCATATGACTACTGGCAGGATCAACCAGGGAGCTGCGTCAACTAGAGCTGAGCAGCCGGCCGCCCGGGAGTGTGTCCCGGGGGCCCGCGCGAACACGCAAGCGTCCGCTCAATTATTCTGCAAACAGGAGGAGGCCGAGCTCCCCTGCACGATACACCTCGAAACCCTCTCAGGTCCCGGCGGCGCGCAGCGCCGTCCTAGGTACTTGGTCGGTTTCGAGAGAGGCGCAATCGCCCGGAGTTAGGCGAGTAGACGGTTTTAGTGCGAACACCCTTGCTCCCAACTGAGCTTGCCGCTGCCGACAGAGGCCCGGGAGCGTGCTGTCGTGGCATTGCCGGCGGGAGACAACACGCGCCACCTATGGTGACCGGCAGCTCCAACGCCAGCGCCACACAAGGGCAAAGCCCCACTTGGGTGCAGAAGCGAACTCTCCCAGCACAGCGCACGCGCCAACACGTCCGCACAACTGCGATACAAACCACCTGCGAGAACCGCTGGGGCGACCGAGCAGCAGACGGCGTCGCGGCGCCGAGTGCCAGGCGGCGGCGCATCCTCAACGCACACAGTCCTCAATCAGACCAGCACACTGCAGATGTCCACCGCGCTTCGCACCGGGCTCGGCTGAACCAACTTTGGCCGCCAGGCGCCGCGTGCAGGGTGCGCCGCAGCGTAGCTGCGCCGCCTGCCGAGCCCGTCGGCTGGCGCTCCTGCCACTCGGCGCCCCCCACCAGCCGCCTGTTGCGCGTGCGCCCACGCAGCGCGCGGCCAACACGCCGGGCGGCCCCCCTTCACCGGCCGGGAACAGTCCCACCAAGCCACCGCCGCGTATCGCTTCATACCCACATGGGCCTAGTCACGTGTGTGGATGTGGCGGGTACCGCTGAAACAACCGGTTAATAGCTGTACCGATCGTCGCCATCACAGATTCACCTCCAGCGTGAACAACCGCTCAACAACGGATTTCCAGTTCATTTGCGTATCTTGGGCAGTAAACGTAGATGTCCACCTACATTTGCGAATTCAACAATTCTTGCATGCCAGGATGTCATGTGTCACGACACGCTACATCAGACCACATACACACTGCGACATGTGCAGAAGAGAACACGTGGAAGGTGGCCCGCGCACGTATGCGATGTCCCTTCCGCGATCCACTGTCAACCGGCATCTGCGGCATGTCCCAGATATGGAACGCGGTCCACCAGGGTAGCACTTTGTGTGAGGCAATACGACAAAGTCGGAATACACGCGTCACTACATCACACGGCTCACGCTGACCTGACCTGACTCACCGCACCACCACCCCCAGCGACCCAGGGTGACATACAATGCGTTCGTACGTTCCTCCCACACGCCTCTACGGCGTACCACAGTGCAACCTAGCTGTTATTGGGAGACGAGACAAGTAGCATCGAGCACAACATATGGAAATTGAGATTCGACACCGTTGGGCACAGCCAGCGTACGGTCACACGTATCACACTACTTCACTCTGTACGTAACTACCGATGATCGGTACAGCGTGTGGGTTACGCATACGACATCAGCGGACAATGGACACAGACCATACCACGACGTACACTGAGGGCGTCGACATCTGAACGCAACTGAACAGCTGCGAGGCTCATTTAACACTCAAACGCCAGACCGACCAGCTTGAGAGGACGGAGACACAAAGAGAGGGGCAGAGGGGGGGGGGGGGGCGATATAGTCCTATTGCAGTACAATTGACAGTGGATAGCGGGAATATGTGGAAAGTAAGCAACACTCGCAAGACATCTACATGAGGATAACAACGACACCAGAGATTCCGAGCAGTGAACTATGTTAGGCAAAGGGACAACGTGGGTTAGGTTAAGGGACAACGTGGGTTAGGTTAAGGGACAACGTGGGTTAGGTTAAGGGACAACGTGGGTTAGGTTAAGGGACAACGTGGGTTAGGTTAAGGGACAACGTGGGTTAGGTTAAGGGACAACGTGGGTTAGGTTAAGGGACAACGTGGGTTAGGTTAAGGGACAACGTGGGTTAGGTTAAGGGACAACGTGGGTTAGGTTAAGGGACAACGTGGGTTAGGTTAAGGGACAACGTGGGTTAGGTTAAGGGACAACGTGGGTTAGGTTAAGGGACAACGTGGGTTAGGTTAAGGGACAAATTGAGTTAGGTTAAGGGACAAATTGAGTTAGGTTAAGGGACAAATTGAGTTAGGTTAAGGGACAAATTGAGTTAGGTTAAGGGACAAATTGAGTTAGGTTAAGGGACAAATTGAGTTAGGTTAAGGGACAAATTGAGTTAGGTTAAGGGACAAATTGAGTTAGGTTAAGGGACAAATTGAGTTAGGTTAAGGGACAACGTGGGTTAGGTTAAGGGACAAATTGAGTTAGGTTAAGGGACAAATTGAGTTAGGTTAAGGGACAAATTGAGTTAGGTTAAGGGACAAATTGAGTTAGGTTAAGGGACAAATTGAGTTAGGTTAAGGGACAAATTGAGTTAGGTTAAGGGACAAATTGAGTTAGGTTAAGGGACAAATTGAGTTAGGTTAAGGGACAAATTGAGTTAGGTTAAGGGACAAATTGAGTTAGGTTAAGGGACAAATTGAGTTAGGTTAAGGGACAAATTGAGTTAGGTTAAGGGACAAATTGAGTTAGGTTAAGGGACAAATTGAGTTAGGTTAAGGGACAAATTGAGTTAGGTTAAGGGATAATCTGGTACAACCACAGTTAGGTTAAGCGATAATCTGGTACAGCCACAGTTAGGTTAAGCGATAATCTGGTACAGCCACAGTTAGGTTAAGCGATAATCTGGTACAGCCACAGTTAGGTTAAGCGATAATCTGGTACAGCCACAGTTAGGTTAAGCGATAATCTGGTACAGCCACAGTTAGGTTAAGCGATAATCTGGTACAGCCACAGTTAGGTTAAGCGATAATCTGGTACAGCCACAGTTAGGTTAAGCGATAATCTGGTAAAACCACAGTTAGGTTAAGCGATAATCTGGTAAAACCACAGTTAGGTTAAGCGATAAAGTTGGTTAAATTTGGTATTGTGTGGGAAGGGGGCAGAGAGGGGGGGGGGTGGATAGTGGTGGCAGTACGCGGATGCCTGAGTCACCGTCAGATACGTCACGTCGGTTCGATGCTTGTAGCAAGAGGCTGGCGGGTCTGTGTCTCTCACTTCTGCAATTTTTCATGTGGTATAACACGAGGGCGGGTGGTGATATTTGGTGCCCCTCTGTGTAGGATGTGTGTTGGTGGTGTTGGTTTATCTGAGCAATGGTAGTTGTCGGAGGAGTGTGGTATTG
>NW_026062329.1:55000-60000 GCF_023897955.1 Schistocerca gregaria
TTCAGTCTCCCACTGTCTCTTTCAAGACAGTAGCATTTGCGGGACTGAGGCGTCTGACGGCCCCTGTTCCACTATTTTTTTTTGTGTCCAACGGCCTCACAGCCGATGGGCGTCGTACGGCTCCACACCGGAGCGGACAGGCACTCGGGCGAACGTCATTCAAAACCGGCGCCAGGCGCCAGGTACCGCAGGCCAGCCGCTCCAGAGCTTCAGCGCTCGTACCACACAACAACAACACTTCCGCTAGTTTTGAGAGGCACGCGTGGTTCCGCACGCGGCGCACGGCCACTGCCGTACAGGTAGCGTGTTGCGCGACACGACACGACACGCACATCGAAAGACATGCAGTCTAGTCGGTAATGATCCTTCCGCAGGTTCACCTACGGAAACCTTGTTACGACTTTTACTTCCTCTAAATGATCAAGTTTGGTCATCTTTCCGGTAGCATCGGCAACGACAGAGTCGATGCCGCGTACCAGTCCGAAGACCTCACTAAATCATTCAATCGGTAGTAGCGACGGGCGGTGTGTACAAAGGGCAGGGACGTAATCAACGCGAGCTTATGACTCGCGCTTACTGGGAATTCCTCGTTCATGGGGAACAATTGCAAGCCCCAATCCCTAGCACGAAGGAGGTTCAGCGGGTTACCCCGACCTTTCGGCCTAGGAAGACACGCTGATTCCTTCAGTGTAGCGCGCGTGCGGCCCAGAACATCTAAGGGCATCACAGACCTGTTATTGCTCAATCTCGTGCGGCTAGAAGCCGCCTGTCCCTCTAAGAAGAAAAGTAATCGCTGACAGCACGAAGGATGTCACGCGACTAGTTAGCAGGCTAGAGTCTCGTTCGTTATCGGAATTAACCAGACAAATCGCTCCACCAACTAAGAACGGCCATGCACCACCACCCACCGAATCAAGAAAGAGCTATCAATCTGTCAATCCTTCCGGTGTCCGGGCCTGGTGAGGTTTCCCGTGTTGAGTCAAATTAAGCCGCAGGCTCCACTCCTGGTGGTGCCCTTCCGTCAATTCCTTTAAGTTTCAGCTTTGCAACCATACTTCCCCCGGAACCCAAAAGCTTTGGTTTCCCGGAGGCTGCCCGCCGAGTCATCGGAGGAACTGCGGCGGATCGCTGGCTGGCATCGTTTATGGTTAGAACTAGGGCGGTATCTGATCGCCTTCGAACCTCTAACTTTCGTTCTTGATTAATGAAAACATACTTGGCAAATGCTTTCGCTTCTGTTCGTCTTGCGACGATCCAAGAATTTCACCTCTAACGTCGCAATACGAATGCCCCCGCCTGTCCCTATTAATCATTACCTCGGGTTCCGAAAACCAACAAAATAGAACCGAGGTCCTATTCCATTATTCCATGCACACAGTATTCAGGCGGGCTTGCCTGCTTTAAGCACTCTAATTTGTTCAAAGTAAACGTGCCGGCCCACCGAGACACTCAACAAAGAGCACCCTGGTAGGATTTAAACGGGGTCCGCCTCGGGACGCGAAAGCACCCCTTCGGCTCGCCCCACCGGCAGGACGTCCCACGATACATGCCAGTTAAACACCGACGGGCGGTGAACCAACAGCGTGGGACACAAATCCAACTACGAGCTTTTTAACCGCAACAACTTTAATATACGCTATTGGAGCTGGAATTACCGCGGCTGCTGGCACCAGACTTGCCCTCCAATAGATACTCGTTAAAGGATTTAAAGTGTACTCATTCCGATTACGGGGCCTCGGATGAGTCCCGTATCGTTATTTTTCGTCACTACCTCCCCGTGCCGGGAGTGGGTAATTTGCGCGCCTGCTGCCTTCCTTGGATGTGGTAGCCGTTTCTCAGGCTCCCTCTCCGGAATCGAACCCTGATTCCCCGTTACCCGTTACAACCATGGTAGGCGCAGAACCTACCATCGACAGTTGATAAGGCAGACATTTGAAAGATGCGTCGCCGGTACGAGGACCGTGCGATCAGCCCAAAGTTATTCAGAGTCACCAAGGCAAACGGACCAGACAAGCCAATCCGATTGGTTTTGATCTAATAAAAGCGTCCCTTCCATCTCTGGTCGGGACTCTGTTTGCATGTATTAGCTCTAGAATTACCACAGTTATCCAAGTAACGTGGGTACGATCTAAGGAACCATAACTGATTTAATGAGCCATTCGCGGTTTCACCTTAATGCGGCTTGTACTGAGACATGCATGGCTTAATCTTTGAGACAAGCATATGACTACTGGCAGGATCAACCAGGGAGCTGCGTCAACTAGAGCTGAGCAGCCGGCCGCCCGGGAGTGTGTCCCGGGGGCCCGCGCGAACACGCAAGCGTCCGCTCAATTATTCTGCAAACAGGAGGAGGCCGAGCTCCCCTGCACGATACACCTCGAAACCCTCTCAGGTCCCGGCGGCGCGCAGCGCCGTCCTAGGTACTTGGTCGGTTTCGAGAGAGGCGCAATCGCCCGGAGTTAGGCGAGTAGACGGTTTTAGTGCGAACACCCTTGCTCCCAACTGAGCTTGCCGCTGCCGACAGAGGCCCGGGAGCGTGCTGTCGTGGCATTGCCGGCGGGAGACAACACGCGCCACCTATGGTGACCGGCAGCTCCAACGCCAGCGCCACACAAGGGCAAAGCCCCACTTGGGTGCAGAAGCGAACTCTCCCAGCACAGCGCACGCGCCAACACGTCCGCACAACTGCGATACAAACCACCTGCGAGAACCGCTGGGGCGACCGAGCAGCAGACGGCGTCGCGGCGCCGAGTGCCAGGCGGCGGCGCATCCTCAACGCACACAGTCCTCAATCAGACCAGCACATTGCAGATGTCCACCGCGCTTCGCACCGGGCTTGGCTGAACCAACTTTGGCCGCCAGGCGCCGCGTGCAGGGTGCGCCGCAGCGTAGCTGCGCCGCCTGCCGAGCCCGTCGGCTGGCGCTCCTGCCACTCGGCGCCCCCCACCAGCCGCCTGTTGCGCGTGCGCCCACGCAGCGCGCGGCCAACACGCCGGGCGGCCCCCCTTCACCGGCCGGGAACAGTCCCACCAAGCCACCGCCGCGTATCGCTTCATACCCACATGGGCCTAGTCACGTGTGTGGATGTGGCGGGTACCGCTGAAACAACCGGTTAATAGCTGTACCGATCGTCGCCATCACAGATTCACCTCCAGCGTGAACAACCGCTCAACAACGGATTTCCAGTTCATTTGCGTATCTTGGGCAGTAAACGTAGATGTCCACCTACATTTGCGAATTCAACAATTCTTGCATGCCAGGATGTCATGTGTCACGACACGCTACATCAGACCACATACACACTGCGACATGTGCAGAAGAGAACACGTGGAAGGTGGCCCGCGCACGTATGCGATGTCCCTTCCGCGATCCACTGTCAACCGGCATCTGCGGCATGTCCCAGATATGGAACGCGGTCCACCAGGGTAGCACTTTGTGTGAGGCAATACGACAAAGTCGGAATACACGCGTCACTACATCACACGGCTCACGCTGACCTGACCTGACTCACCGCACCACCACCCCCAGCGACCCAGGGTGACATACAATGCGTTCGTACGTTCCTCCCACACGCCTCTACGGCGTACCACAGTGCAACCTAGCTGTTATTGGGAGACGAGACAAGTAGCATCGAGCACAACATATGGAAATTGAGATTCGACACCGTTGGGCACAGCCAGCGTACGGTCACACGTATCACACTACTTCACTCTGTACGTAACTACCGATGATCGGTACAGCGTGTGGGTTACGCGTACGACATCAGCGGACAATGGACACAGACCATACCACGACGTACACTGAGGGCGTCGACATCTGAACGCAACTGAACAGCTGCGAGGCTCATTTAACACTCAAACGCCAGACCGACCAGCTTGAGAGGACGGAGACACAAAGAGAGGGGCAGAGGGGGGGGGGGGCGATATAGTCCTATTGCAGTACAATTGACAGTGGATAGCGGGAATATGTGGAAAGTAAGCAACACTCGCAAGACATCTACATGAGGATAACAACGACACCAGAGATTCCGAGCAGTGAACTATGTTAGGCAAAGGGACAACGTGGGTTAGGTTAAGGGACAACGTGGGTTAGGTTAAGGGACAACGTGGGTTAGGTTAAGGGACAACGTGGGTTAGGTTAAGGGACAACGTGGGTTAGGTTAAGGGACAACGTGGGTTAGGTTAAGGGACAACGTGGGTTAGGTTAAGGGACAACGTGGGTTAGGTTAAGGGACAACGTGGGTTAGGTTAAGGGACAACGTGGGTTAGGTTAAGGGACAACGTGGGTTAGGTTAAGGGACAACGTGGGTTAGGTTAAGGGACAACGTGGGTTAGGTTAAGGGACAACGTGGGTTAGGTTAAGGGACAACGTGGGTTAGGTTAAGGGACAACGTGGGTTAGGTTAAGGGACAACGTGGGTTAGGTTAAGGGACAACGTGGGTTAGGTTAAGGGACAACGTGGGTTAGGTTAAGGGACAACGTGGGTTAGGTTAAGGGACAAATTGAGTTAGGTTAAGGGACAAATTGAGTTAGGTTAAGGGACAAATTGAGTTAGGTTAAGGGACAAATTGAGTTAGGTTAAGGGACAAATTGAGTTAGGTTAAGGGACAAATTGAGTTAGGTTAAGGGACAACGTGGGTTAGGTTAAGGGACAAATTGAGTTAGGTTAAGGGACAAATTGAGTTAGGTTAAGGGACAAATTGAGTTAGGTTAAGGGACAAATTGAGTTAGGTTAAGGGACAAATTGAGTTAGGTTAAGGGACAAATTGAGTTAGGTTAAGGGACAAATTGAGTTAGGTTAAGGGACAAATTGAGTTAGGTTAAGGGACAAATTGAGTTAGGTTAAGGGACAAATTGAGTTAGGTTAAGGGACAAATTGAGTTAGGTTAAGGGACAAATTGAGTTAGGTTAAGGGACAAATTGAGTTAGGTTAAGGGATAATCTGGTACAACCACAGTTAGGTTAAGCGATAATCTGGTACAGCCACAGTTAGGTTAAGCG
>NW_026062329.1:65000-69637 GCF_023897955.1 Schistocerca gregaria
TCCTGGCCAGGCATAGTTCACCATCTTTCGGGTCCCAACGTGTACGCTCTAGGTGCGCCTCACCTCGCAATGAGGACGAGACGCCCCGGGAGTGCGGAGGCCGCCGCCCCGTGAAGGGCGGGGAAGCCCCATCCTCCCTCGGCCCGCGCAAGGCGAGACCTTCACTTTCATTACGCCTTTAGGTTTCGTACAGCCCAATGACTCGCGCACATGTTAGACTCCTTGGTCCGTGTTTCAAGACGGGTCGTGAAATTGTCCAAAGCTGAAGCGCCGCTGACGGGAGCGATTATTCCGCCCGAGAGCATCCCGAGCCAACAGCGGCGCGGGTCCGGGGCCGGGCCAGGTAGGTCCGTCATCCGGGAAGAACCGCGCGCGCTTGCCGGGAGCCCGAGCGCCCAAAGGGGCGAATCGACTCCTCCAGATATACCGCCGAGCAGCCAGCCAGGACACCGGGGCTCTGCCCAACAGACGCGAACCGAGGCCCGCGGAAGGACAGGCTGCGCACCCGGGCCGTAGGCCGGCACCCAGCGGGTCGCGACGTCCTACTAGGGGAGAAGTGCGGCCCACCGCACACCGGAACGGCCCCACCCCGCGGCGAGTGGAAAGGCAACCGGACACGACCCCGCCGCGGATTGCTCCGCGCGGGCGGCCGGCCCCATCTGCCGAGGGCGGGGGCCAGTGGCCGGATGGGCGTGAATCTCACCCGTTCGACCTTTCGGACTTCTCACGTTTACCCCAGAACGGTTTCACGTACTTTTGAACTCTCTCTTCAAAGTTCTTTTCAACTTTCCCTCACGGTACTTGTTCGCTATCGGTCTCGTGGTCATATTTAGTCTCAGATGGAGTTTACCACCCACTTGGAGCTGCACTCTCAAGCAACCCGACTCGAAGGAGAGGTCCCGCCGACGCTCGCACCGGCCGCTACGGGCCTGGCACCCTCTACGGGCCGTGGCCTCATTCAAGTTGGACTTGGGCTCGGCGCGAGGCGTCGGGGTAGTGGACCCTCCCAAACACCACATGCCACGACAGGCGGCAGCCTGCGGGGTTCGGTGCTGGACTCTTCCCTGTTCGCTCGCCGCTACTGGGGGAATCCTTGTTAGTTTCTTTTCCTCCGCTTAGTAATATGCTTAAATTCAGCGGGTAGTCTCGCCTGCTCTGAGGTCGTTGTACGAGGTGTCGCACGCCACACCGCCAGCCGGCTGTGCACGCTACCGAGAAAGTACCGGTATGCGAACCGCCAGGCGACGGGCGCGCATCGCACGTTTAAGGAGACGCGGCCGGCCACACAGGCGACCACGACACTCCCACGTCTCCGAAGCGGGACAAACGCCGCGCGCTTCAGTATACGTAGCCGACCCTCAGCCAGACGTGGCCCGGGAACGGAATCCATGGACCGCAATGTGCGTTCGAAACGTCGATGTTCATGTGTCCTGCAGTTCACATGTCGACGCGCAATTTGCTGCGTTCTTCATCGACCCACGAGCCGAGTGATCCACCGTCCTGGGTGATCTTTTCCTTTTCAGTCTCCCACTGTCTCTTTCAAGACAGTAGCATTTGCGGGACTGAGGCGTCTGACGGCCCCTGTTCCACTATTTTTTTTTGTGTCCAACGGCCTCACAGCCGATGGGCGTCGTACGGCTCCACACCGGAGCGGACAGGCACTCGGGCGAACGTCATTCAAAACCGGCGCCAGGCGCCAGGTACCGCAGGCCAGCCGCTCCAGAGCTTCAGCGCTCGTACCACACAACAACAACACTTCCGCTAGTTTTGAGAGGCACGCGTGGTTCCGCACGCGGCGCACGGCCACTGCCGTACAGGTAGCGTGTTGCGCGACACGACACGACACGCACATCGAAAGACATGCAGTCTAGTCGGTAATGATCCTTCCGCAGGTTCACCTACGGAAACCTTGTTACGACTTTTACTTCCTCTAAATGATCAAGTTTGGTCATCTTTCCGGTAGCATCGGCAACGACAGAGTCGATGCCGCGTACCAGTCCGAAGACCTCACTAAATCATTCAATCGGTAGTAGCGACGGGCGGTGTGTACAAAGGGCAGGGACGTAATCAACGCGAGCTTATGACTCGCGCTTACTGGGAATTCCTCGTTCATGGGGAACAATTGCAAGCCCCAATCCCTAGCACGAAGGAGGTTCAGCGGGTTACCCCGACCTTTCGGCCTAGGAAGACACGCTGATTCCTTCAGTGTAGCGCGCGTGCGGCCCAGAACATCTAAGGGCATCACAGACCTGTTATTGCTCAATCTCGTGCGGCTAGAAGCCGCCTGTCCCTCTAAGAAGAAAAGTAATCGCTGACAGCACGAAGGATGTCACGCGACTAGTTAGCAGGCTAGAGTCTCGTTCGTTATCGGAATTAACCAGACAAATCGCTCCACCAACTAAGAACGGCCATGCACCACCACCCACCGAATCAAGAAAGAGCTATCAATCTGTCAATCCTTCCGGTGTCCGGGCCTGGTGAGGTTTCCCGTGTTGAGTCAAATTAAGCCGCAGGCTCCACTCCTGGTGGTGCCCTTCCGTCAATTCCTTTAAGTTTCAGCTTTGCAACCATACTTCCCCCGGAACCCAAAAGCTTTGGTTTCCCGGAGGCTGCCCGCCGAGTCATCGGAGGAACTGCGGCGGATCGCTGGCTGGCATCGTTTATGGTTAGAACTAGGGCGGTATCTGATCGCCTTCGAACCTCTAACTTTCGTTCTTGATTAATGAAAACATACTTGGCAAATGCTTTCGCTTCTGTTCGTCTTGCGACGATCCAAGAATTTCACCTCTAACGTCGCAATACGAATGCCCCCGCCTGTCCCTATTAATCATTACCTCGGGTTCCGAAAACCAACAAAATAGAACCGAGGTCCTATTCCATTATTCCATGCACACAGTATTCAGGCGGGCTTGCCTGCTTTAAGCACTCTAATTTGTTCAAAGTAAACGTGCCGGCCCACCGAGACACTCAACAAAGAGCACCCTGGTAGGATTTAAACGGGGTCCGCCTCGGGACGCGAAAGCACCCCTTCGGCTCGCCCCACCGGCAGGACGTCCCACGATACATGCCAGTTAAACACCGACGGGCGGTGAACCAACAGCGTGGGACACAAATCCAACTACGAGCTTTTTAACCGCAACAACTTTAATATACGCTATTGGAGCTGGAATTACCGCGGCTGCTGGCACCAGACTTGCCCTCCAATAGATACTCGTTAAAGGATTTAAAGTGTACTCATTCCGATTACGGGGCCTCGGATGAGTCCCGTATCGTTATTTTTCGTCACTACCTCCCCGTGCCGGGAGTGGGTAATTTGCGCGCCTGCTGCCTTCCTTGGATGTGGTAGCCGTTTCTCAGGCTCCCTCTCCGGAATCGAACCCTGATTCCCCGTTACTACAACCATGGTAGGCGCAGAACCTACCATCGACAGTTGATAAGGCAGACATTTGAAAGATGCGTCGCCGGTACGAGGACCGTGCGATCAGCCCAAAGTTATTCAGAGTCACCAAGGCAAACGGACCAGACAAGCCAATCCGATTGGTTTTGATCTAATAAAAGCGTCCCTTCCATCTCTGGTCGGGACTCTGTTTGCATGTATTAGCTCTAGAATTACCACAGTTATCCAAGTAACGTGGGTACGATCTAAGGAACCATAACTGATTTAATGAGCCATTCGCGGTTTCACCTTAATGCGGCTTGTACTGAGACATGCATGGCTTAATCTTTGAGACAAGCATATGACTACTGGCAGGATCAACCAGGGAGCTGCGTCAACTAGAGCTGAGCAGCCGGCCGCCCGGGAGTGTGTCCCGGGGGCCCGCGCGAACACGCAAGCGTCCGCTCAATTATTCTGCAAACAGGAGGAGGCCGAGCTCCCCTGCACGATACACCTCGAAACCCTCTCAGGTCCCGGCGGCGCGCAGCGCCGTCCTAGGTACTTGGTCGGTTTCGAGAGAGGCGCAATCGCCCGGAGTTAGGCGAGTAGACGGTTTTAGTGCGAACACCCTTGCTCCCAACTGAGCTTGCCGCTGCCGACAGAGGCCCGGGAGCGTGCTGTCGTGGCATTGCCGGCGGGAGACAACACGCGCCACCTATGGTGACCGGCAGCTCCAACGCCAGCGCCACACAAGGGCAAAGCCCCACTTGGGTGCAGAAGCGAACTCTCCCAGCACAGCGCACGCGCCAACACGTCCGCACAACTGCGATACAAACCACCTGCGAGAACCGCTGGGGCGACCGAGCAGCAGACGGCGTCGCGGCGCCGAGTGCCAGGCGGCGGCGCATCCTCAACGCACACAGTCCTCAATCAGACCAGCACACTGCAGATGTCCACCGCGCTTCGCACCGGGCTCGGCTGAACCAACTTTGGCCGCCAGGCGCCGCGTGCAGGGTGCGCCGCAGCGTAGCTGCGCCGCCTGCCGAGCCCGTCGGCTGGCGCTCCTGCCACTCGGCGCCCCCCACCAGCCGCCTGTTGCGCGTGCGCCCACGCAGCGCGCGGCCAACACGCCGGGCGGCCCCCCTTCACCGGCCGGGAACAGTCCCACCAAGCCACCGCCGCGTATCGCTTCATACCCACATGGGCCTAGTCACGTGTGTGGATGTGGCGGGTACCGCTGAAACAACCAGTTAATAGCTGT